>NC_048299.1:142220113-142261677 GCF_013100865.1 Trachemys scripta elegans
CTGTGGGGAGGAGGGCATCACTCACTGCACAGGGTCATATGGCAGCCCTCATCCGCCACGGGTCTGCCCCCATCCAGCCCTGCCCTGCCACCAGAGCTCCCCACAGGCCCTGCCCTGCCCCCAGAGCTCCCAGCGCTCATTTCTCCACCATCGGGGCTACCCTTGCCCTGCCCAAGGCCCCCGCACCTTGACATGAATGGGTCCCCTGAGCCCCCGTGCCCTGGCATGGATGGGTCCCCTGGATCTCTGTGCCCTGGTGGCGGGGCCCTCACCAATGTAGCGCTCCCTCTCGTCCGTCTGCCCCCCGATGGCCACGCGCCCGCTGCCCAGCAGGGCCCGGATGCGCTGAAACTGCTTGTCACTGATGATGCGGGCGAAGTCGGGCGACTCCCGGGGCTCGGGGCCGAAGAACTGGGTGATGGCGTGGTGCAGGGCGGGCAGCAGCTTCTCCTGCGTCTCCGCGCTGCACAGCACGTAGTCGGGCGCGATGCAGGTCTGCCCCGCGTTGAAGCAGCGCCCCCAGACCAGCCGGTTGGCCACGTTCTGCAGGTTGCTCTCGTCGGCCACGTAGCAGGGGTTCTTGCCCCCCAGCTCCAGCGTCAGGGGTGTCAGATGCTTGGCCGCAGCTGCCATCACGATCTTGCCCACTTGGGGGCTGCCTGCAGAGGGTCAGGAAGAAGCGTCAGGGCAGAGACCCGCCACTCTTCCACCCGGCCTGGGGCGCCAGGGGCCTTGGGATGCAGGCAGCCCCGGTCTCGCCCAGGAGGGGGAAGGACCCTGCATCTGGCTGGGGGCTCCAGTCACTCCCAGCCCCCATATTCAGGGGCCTCAGGGAGCCCTGAGTGTGCACCGTGGCAATGGTCTCTGGGGGCAGCCCCCTGGGAGAGGGAAGGCAGGGGGGGCTGGAGGTGGCCTTTGGTGTAGAAGGGGAGAGGGGACCATGGGGGAGGGGGGTGCTGGGTCACTTGGGACATACCAGTGAAGAAGATGTAGTCAAACTTGTTTTCCAGCAGCTTTGTCATCTCCGCGGGGCCCCCGGTCACCACAGCAAAACAGTCCTGCAATCGGAGAGGGGAGGGTGTGTGGGGTGATCCTCATCCCGCCCCCTTTACTCTGCCCCATCCCTGCCCATTGCTGTACTGTTCCCCTCTCTGCTCCCTGTGGCCCGGTCCCCGTCACGCTCGCGGGGCATTGGGGGGAAGGAGGCACTGGGGAGCAGCTCAGAGGGTGCAGGGATGCAGAGGTCGAGATACTGGGGAGGCACAGAGGCTAGCTGGGTGTGGGGGGCTGGGGCATGGGGGCCAGCTCGGCATGGGGTAGGGGGCTGGGCATGGTGCTAGGCCTGCAGAAGTGGCTCAGCGCCTTGGGAACAGGAGATGGGCGTGGTGCCAGGGGAGGGGGCAGCTCCTTACCTTGTCCAGGTAGCTGGGCAGCGTCTCAGCCAGGAGCTTCTCGGTGCTGCTGCTGATCTCGGAGGGTTTGATGATGACACAGTTCCCTGGGGGGGCAGGCGGGATGTCACTGCGCAGCACAGACACCTCCCCACCCCGGGGCCTCGCCGCAGCACCTCGACCCACCACCGGGGGGCACTGCAGGGAGGTGTCCCTGGCGAACGCACCAGGAGCCTCATTTGGGGCTGCGGGAGGTTGTAGGTCGGGAGTCCTGCCCCAGAGCATGTGGGTGTGACACTGCACCCCATATTCTCACAGTGATATTATTATGATATGATTATGGCATAATGATGATGCATTTTATGCAAGATGGGTCATGTCAGGTGTCACTGGGAAGGTTATGATTTGCTGAATATGATTATCCTATTTCTATGCACATATCTGAAGTTATAAATCCTGACTATGTATCTATACTTCAAATGTAATTACACCTGGGTAACGCCCACTAGACAAGATGCTTTTAGTCTAGATAGTGGGTGGGGAAGGGCCTGTTCAGGGCAATGGGCCATTAGGAAAAACAATAGGCCATAGGAGAAGCTTATCCCCCACCTGGGGAGCCTCCCTGAGAACACTACAGACAGCCTGTGAGTAATGGCTGCTGTGACGCTACAAGGACATGTTACTGTGCTACTCCATCTTGGGAGGTCAGTATTTTTCCACAAACTGGTTTGAGAACCAAGTTGTGGGAACAAAGGGTTCCCACCATACGCTAAAGCTATATAAGGCAGGAGAGTAACATCATCTGGGGTTCTTCACTCCCCACACGAAGACTCCTGGAAACACCCGAGGAACGAAGACTGAACTGGGGGAAGTGCTGGACCCAGGCTAAAGGGATTTCTAGCCTGGGTCTGAAAGACCTGGGGATTCCAAGCTGTGAAGCAAGTGCAGGTTGTGCCTTAAGACTCTGCAGCCTGATTGTATCATTTCTCAGGGTGAGAATCTGCTAATTCATATCCAATCTATTTAGTATACTAAGCTTAGTTTGCGTTCTGTCCTGGGTAATCTGCTTTGATCTGTTTGCTAGCCCTTATAATCACTTTAAATCTATCTTTTGTAGTTAATAAGCTTGTTTTTGTTTTAATCTAAACCCATGAACTTTGACTGGAGTGCTTGGGAAAAATCTCTGCTTGGTTACTACAACTGTGCATTGCTCTCTTCACATTAAGGGAGAGGCGGACAGATATTAAACCCATATACTGGCGAGATTTGATCAGGGCAGGACGGTACTGCTCTGTGGTCCCAGGCTGGGAAGCTGGTGGTTAGAGGGGGAGGGATCGCTCAGTGGTTTAAGCATTGGCCTGCTAAACCCAGGGTTGTGACTTCAATCCTTGAGGGGCCATTTGGGGATTGGCCCTGCTTTGAGCAGGGGGTGGGACTAGATGACCTCCTGTGGTCCCTTCCAACCCTGATAGTCTATGATTCTAAAGAACCTGCGTGTCATTGCGGCTGGGTGTATCCCTACCTGTGTGAATGCTGGTGAAAATGAAGGCTGGAAGGCTTTGTGGTTTGTCACAGCAGCGCAGTGTGAGAGGGAGCCCAGGCTGGTGGGTCACGGGCGGCTCAGTGATACCCCAGTTCCAGGTGGCACCCCGGGGAGAACCCATCACAGTAGGGACCATGCTGGGGGTGGGAGCTCTGCCTGGAGCAGGTTCCGGGATGGGGGGGGAGGAAAGTGTCCGTACTCCCTGACTCACCGGCCGCGATGGCCCCGACCAGGGGCACCAGGATGAGCTGCAAGGGGTAGTTCCAGGGCCCGATGATCAGCACCACTCCATAGGGCTCCTTCCGGATGAAGGCTCTGTCCAGCTGAGTCACCTGAAGGGGAAGCCTTGGTGTCAGGAGCTGGGGGGAGTGGGTCCCAGATCCTGGGGGGCGGGGAAGTGAACTGGACCATGGGGACAGGAGCCTTGGCTTGGCCATGGGGGCAGGTCCCAGCTCAGCCTTGGGTGCTTGTTTCCGGCCGCCACAGGCCTAGGCCTGGGGGTGTGTTTCTCCCCCCATTTCACTTGGGGGGAGCACGTCCCCGCTCAGCCCCGAGGATGCGTCTCCCCCTTACCAGGCTCTTGTCCACGCCCTCGTCCTTCATCCAGCTGGACAGGTTGTTGAGCGCGTAGTTGACCTCGTTCTTGACCATGATAATCTCGGAGAGCTCCACCTCGAAGGGGGGCTGGGGGCACAGAGCAGCATTAGCTTCATCCCCCACCCCGGCCATGCCCATTCTGGTACTACTTCGATCCGGATGCTGCGTGCCTCTGTGCATCCTACTGCCAGGCACTGGAGGTGCCTGAATCCCATAGCCGGCTGGCTGGAGAGCAGAATTGCTCCGGTGAACTGAACGGAGCCTGCCCCTGGGAACGGAGGCCCCGGAGGAGATAATAGATACCCAGCCAGTGGGCCCTTAACCCTGAGCAGCAGGGAGGCCGATGCCGGCTGGGCTCCTGAGGGCAGGAGCAGGGAGGACAGCGTTAACGGCCTGGGCTTGCGACTGCTGCTGGGAAACAGAAGCACAGATGAGGGGAGAGCGAGTGGAGCTGGAGCTCAGAGGATCAGGGCATAGCACAGGGGCTACAGGGTTAGGGGCTGGCTCTCTGGCTTCCACCAGTGCGAGCTCTACCCTACGCCCCCCTCCTCCCCCCCGCTTACACTTTGCTGCCTTGCCGACCCTGGATTCCAGGTTACCAGGTTTGGAAAGGGCTGCCTGGAGTTGCCGCAGATCTTGACAGACGGGCATTGATTCCTGAGGGGTAAAAGGCTCGGAGCAGGAGTCTGGCTCAGTGGGAGGCGCTGGGCAGAGCTCTCAGTGTGAAGCAGGAGGGCGGGAGCCCAGAGGCTCCATTTCAGAGGCAGTGAGGCCACATGGCCAGCCCTGGAGGAGGAGTGGGATCTCTGGGAGGCGGGGGGGGAGGGGTTGGCGCACTGAAGGGCTCCTCCGAGCAACTGTTTAAAGACTGGGGCACAGACCATGATACAACCATGGCCTGGGACACATAGCTCTGCCCATCCACCACTACAGACCCCGAGGGTGGCATGCGGCAGGGATGGGACCAGCTGGGGGAAGCTCACTGGGGTGGGGGCAGAAGCAGTGCCGTCTCCCCAGGCAAAGGGTGCCCCCATGGGTCAGTGCGGTCCCCGGGCCAGAGGCACCTGGACTCCTCACCAACTCCAGACTCTCACGCAGCCGCCTGGGTGCATGAGGCCTTCTGCCAGCTCCGGGTGGCCGAGAGATGCTGACCCATCTCGGTGGGCGATCACTGGCCTCGGATCTCCTCGCCTTTGTCACCTCCCAGCTGGCCCCCAGCAACACGACAGGCCTGGGCACAGAGCCACCCCGCCCACAGGAAATGCCAGTAGGTGCAGGTCACCACAGCAGGTTCCTCAGCGCCACAGGCTGCCAGGAGCCCCTCACCCCGTCCTCTCGCCCGGCACTGGCGCCCCATGGACTAGAGAGACCAGGGCTGGATCCGGCGCATCTCAGTGCTCCATGGCCTGGGCCCGGCGCATCTAACAGAGCCTAAAGCCCTGGGATGGGAACTGGAGTCAACAGCTCCACTCCTTGGGCTGGGGGACTCTCTGCCACCAGGCAGATCTCATCTGTGCAGGAGACAGAGCCTCCTTGGGGGCTGGTCACAGCCCAGGGAACCAACTGTCCCGGGAACTAAGGGTCGTCCCAGCCTTCCCCGTCCAAGGGCAGGCGCTGCTCCCACTGGCCTTTGCTAACAGAACCCAGGGCAGTAAGGACATTTAACTAGGCCCTACCAAAACACCCTCACCTGCACAGACACAGACCCACCCCCATGGGAGTAGAGAGGGGACCACATGCCGCAATCACCTCGCTTAGTGCACGACCTACAGTCCTCCACTCCTGCGGGGAGGAGGGTGGGCCAGGAACCTGGGCAGACGAGACCCCAGTGTGCCCCCTGCTCTCTGTGCTGTGGGGGAGCCCCAGGGAGACTCCCATTCCCCCGCCAACCCTGCCCCCCCTTACCCTGTGCTGGGCTCTGGGCTCAGCCCCATCCAACTCACCTTGCGCATGTCCGAGGCCATGGCATCCAGGATGGGCTGCTTCTTGTCATCCAGGAAGCGGCGCAGCGCCTCCAGCTGGGAGACCCGGTGCTCAGCGGCGCGCGTCTTCCCCGTGAGCCAGGCAGTGCGCAGGCTGCTCACCAAACTCATATAGGGGTTCATGCTGGGGAAGGGGGCAGGTCAGCCTGTGTTGGGGGGACCCGGAGTCCTCGCCCTATCCCCGGCTCTCCATCCACACAGCCACTGACCCCCACCCATCTCCACAGCCTCCGATCCTTCCCCCTGCATCCCCACAGCCTCTGAGCCCCTAACCCCCATCTCCCTGCATCCCCTGCCCATCCCCACAGCCTCTGAGCCCCTAGCCCCCCTGCCCCTCCCCATAGCCTCTGAGCATCTAACCCCTCTTCCCCTGCAGCCTCTGCCCATCCCCAAGGCATCTCCGCCCTTAACCCACCCTCCCCCTGTAGCCCCTGCCCAGCCCCATCCTATCCCCATAGCCTCTGAGTTCCTCCCCCACCCCCTGCAGCTCCTGCCTATCCCCATGACCTCTGACCACACCCATCTCCACAGTCCCCAACCCTGACCCCTATGGGGGAGCACAGGCAGTGGGGGGGGGGGAAGGGGGTGGTCCAGCCCCAGAGAGGCTCAAATGGGAGTGAATTACAGTGAAATCAGGGACTGGGGGGCAGCCCCGACTTGGACACCATCCCACAACCCTCTTCTGCCCCCTACCGCCCCATGGAGCAAGCCCCAGCCTCACTGCCTGATCACCCTGCTCCTGCAGCAGGCCCCGCCCACAGTACCTATTCGCCTCGCCCCTGCAGCAGGCCCCGCCCACGGTACCTATTCGCCTCGCCCCTGCAGCAGGCCCCGCCCACAGCACCTGATCCCCTCCGGGCCAGGTAACAATCGCTGCTGTTTTGTGATTGGCACAGCCCCGCCCCCTTCCCGTTACGCTGATGGTGATTGGGCAGCCGACCTCGAGAGGAGGACGGTGATTGGCTGAGCCAGGGGAGGGATCATGTGGCCCGTCACTCGCTGTGATTTCCTGCCCAATGATGCGGCCATGGCTCCGCCCCCCAGGGCAGAAAGGTAGAGCCGCCAGCGCCCAGCAGTGCAGAGCTGGGAGCCAGGACTCCTGGGTTCTATCCCTGCTCTGGGAGGAGAGAGGGGTTTGGGGGGTTAGAGAAGTGGGAGGGGCTGGGAGCTAGGACTCCTGGGTTCTATCCTTACTCTGGGAGGGGAGAGGGGTTTGGGGGGGGAGAGAAGTGGGAGGGGCTGGGAGCCAGGACTCCTGGGTTCTATCCCTGCTCTGGGAGGGGAGAGGGGTTTGGGGGGGTTAGAGAAGTGGGAGGGGCTGGGAGCCAGGACTCCTGGGTTCTATCCCTGCTCTGGGAGGGTGGGGTCTGGTGATTAGAGCAGAGGGCAGGCAGGTCTGCTGCCTGTTAGAGTGGTGCGCTGTGAGCCAGGACTCCAGGGCTGTAGCCCAACTTGCGGGGGGGGGGGGGGGGTCTAGTGGTTAGAGTGGGGGAGGGCTGCAGGCTGGGGCTCCTGTGTTCTTTCCTGGCTTGGGGAGGGCAGTGGGGTCTGGTGGTCAGAGTTACTGATTTATCCTCCCATCAGCGTCCCACACAGGTGTGACCCTAAGGGCCTGTGGCCCATGGCTCCCTGCTGTCCGTGTGAGGCTGGGCCATGCTGAGTGTTGGTTTGGTTGGGAGGAGACTCTGCCATTGGGTGCTCTCCCCAGTGAGATGCTCTGAGGGGCAGGGACTGGTGGCTTAGCGCAAGAGCCCAGCACTGCCCCTCCCCTCCGAGGCCCTAACCCTGCTGCAGCCAACAGGGCTTGGCCTGGGTCCCCTTTGTGTGTGGGGGGTCCGGCTGCCCCAAGCCTTAAACCTGCTAGTTCACCCACTCGGCTCTGCACCACACCTCCCTGACAGCTATGGTGACCCAGAGTTTGGTGTCTCTAGGCACTCGGCCCCTCACCCAGCAGCTGTGGAGTCCATCTTGCCTGTGTCGCTACCCGTGGGCGCCTTCCCTGGGGTGTCTCCTTTTGTGTCCATGTTGTTACCCTGGAAGGTGCTGGTGGCTTTCAACAAATGTGTCTTTGATCTATAGAAAGTCATAGACCTGGTTAAAGCCAATGGCTGTGCTAAGCACCTGTCTTTCAGGCCAAAGGAACGGAGCAATTAAATATAATTTTGTGTAGTGATAGCTGGAAACAGCAGGAAGCCACTGTCCAAGGCAATGAACCTCATGGCAAAGCTAATCACAAGCTAAGGAACGAGGAGTACTTGTGGCACCTTAGAGACTAACATTTATTTGGGCATAAGCTTTCATGGGTTTTAGCCCACAAAAGCTTATGCCCAAATAAAATTGTTAGTCTCTAAGGTGCCACAAATGCTCCTCATTCTTTTTGCTGCTACAGACTAACACGGTTACCACTCTGAAACAAGCGAAGGAGTTTCTCTGGGATTGATTGCAAATGTGGAGGGTGGGGCAAGAGGGGGAAACTGACTGGTTGTGAGTGAAATAGCAGCCATGCAGCGAGAGATGCAGCAGAGAGCGGGGCCCTGGAGGAAGCAGAGACCGGGCTGCCTTTGGGAGCAGCAGACTTGGATTTCTGAGTAAGGGACCTGCCTCCTGTTTGTTCCTGCTGGGCGCAGGGGACCGGACTCTGCCTGTGTTCTTTGGGCAGAAACAGGATTGCACCAAAGAACAGCCCTGACATGTAGCCTCTGTTTCTGCTTTTAGCGGAAACAGCCTGGCAAGGCCTGAATGAACTGCTGGGGCCAAGGGGGCAATAGTGTTTTCAGCTGCAAAGGGAAATGCCCCACAAATGTTGCACCTGGCATGGGGGCGGGGTGACCTGCTGGAGCTGAGGATGTGAAGGGTTTACCGTGGATGGACTGAGGAAATCCCCCGTGATGGGTACAGCAGCTGGACAGAATAGAGGGTGGTCATGTGTGTTTCCTTAACCAAGAGACCCTGATGCAGCCCACCTGGATGTGTGGGACAGGTGGGGACTTTCTCTGTCCCAGGGGCTGGGGCAACGGGGTTATCTCCAGGAGGAGAAATGGGTTCCTTGCATGTGCACAGCTCAGGGGTGTCGACACAGCCCTGGAGCAGGCCTGCCAATGCTGGGAACCCTGCTTCCCTCCCTCACCGGCTCCTGGGAGCCTGGAGCAACTGCTGGGTTACGAGAAGCTTTGCAGGGAGTCAGGCTTATCCTGATTTCCCCAACTGTTGTTCAAGGGGTCACTTCCTACCCCACCCAGGGAGAAGGGTGCCCCAGGCTACAGCCAAGATAGGGGACATCCCTCCCAGCACCCCACAACTCCTCTCCTGTGTTTGCCATCCAGCAGGAGAGCAGCTGCCTCCGGATGCCTGGCTTCTGCAGTGACTCTGCCATTTGCTCCAACATCCATGAGGAGTCTGGGGTTTTCCAGGATTCGGGGGCCTCGGGAGTCCTGCAGCCAGTGAGGAAGGAGGTCACTGGCACAGTACTCAGCAGTACCCAGCTCCAAGGGGGGACGCAGCCTATCGCAGTGGAGGGCGCAGAGGAGCACAGAACACCGCTCGGCTTGTGGCCCTCGCTGGGTTCAGTAGAGTGTTGAGGGGTCCCTATGGGGTAGGGGGTGGTGGCAGCCCGGGGGAGATATGATTCGGTCTCAGGATTAGCGTATTTGAGCTTTTGTAAATAGAGGGGAGCGGAGAGCCCAAAGCTTAGCCTGGGGTGCACAGCGAACGCAAGCTCCTTCCTGGGTGCGTGCTAGGACGGGGAGCAGGAGCCTGTCACCCAGCCACCCCACCCACTACGTTCCCAGGCACTTGTAACAGGCCAAACCTGTCGGAGCCGCTAGCCCGCCTCTCTGCCCGGGGGAGAGCTTGTCCAAGGAGGGGGTGCGACCCACCCCAGACAGGTCTGAGCAGTGAGAGGAGACATGTGGGTCTAGGAGCCCCTGGGCAACTGGCTCTGATCTCCGCATATTGCTCGGGCAGCAGGCCCGAACAGGCCCGAGGAGAGCAGCTGGGACCCATGGGACTCAGCCATCTGACTGCCAGCTCCCCTCCCTGTCCTGGGCCTCTCCCCTGTCCCAGGGCTGGTCCTCATGTCCCATGTTTGTCTTTCTTCCATAGGACAGGAGCGATTTTGTCTGTACAAAGTGCAAACTGGTCTCCATATTGGAAGAGAAGGTTCGAGGTCTGGAGAAACAAGTATCGACCCTGCGTTGCATAAAAGAAAATGAAGATTTCCTGGACAGACGTCAGGATATGCTTCTACGGGCACAACGTTCTGAAGAATCAGAGCAGGCTGCGCAGTGGGAACAGAGGGACGGTGAAGAAATCTGGCAGCATGTGACCTCCAGAAGAAGAAAGAGGAGCGTCCACATACCAGCAATGCAGATACGGGTGAGCAACCGTCTTCATGTTCTCTCCACAGGTACTAATGCGGAGAGTAGACTAGATGATGCATCTGAGGGAAGGGAGCAGAAGGAGACTCCTCCAATTGGAAGGCATGAGATGCGCTGTCCTAGGGATGGGGGTTCCACGGCCACCGCTCCCAAGAGAAGGAGGCGAATGGTGGTGGTCGGGGACTCCCTCCTCAGGGGGACTGAGTCATCTATCTGCCATCCCAACCGGGAAAATCGAGACGTGTGCTGCTTGCCAGGAGCTAGGATTCACGATGTGACGGAGAGACTGCCGAGACTCATCAAGCCCTCGGATCGCTACCCCTGCCTGCTTCTCCACATGGGCACCAATGATACTGCCAAGAATGAAGTGGATCATTGCAGACTACGTGGCTCTGGGAAGAAGGATCGAGGAGTTTGAGGCGCTAGTGGTGTTCTCGTCCATCCTCCCTGTGCAGGGAAAAGGGCTGGGTAGAGACCGTCGAATCGTGGAAGTCAACAAATGGCTACGCAGGTGGTGTCGGAGAGAAGGCTTTGGATTCTTTGACCATGGGATGGTGTTCCAAGAAGGAGGAGTACTAGGCAGAGACGGGCTCCACCTAACGAAGAGAGGGAAGAGCATCTTCGCAAGCAGGCTGGCTAACCTAGTGAGGAGGGCTTTAAACTAGGTTCACCGGGGGAAGGAGACCAAAGCCCTGAGGTAAGTGGGGAAATGGGATACCAGGAGGAAGCACGAGCAGGAGAGTGCAAGAGGGGAGCACTCCTGCCTCATACTGAGAAAGCAGGCCGATCAGCGAGTTATCTTAAGTACCAGGCAAATTGGTTGAAACTGTAGTGAAGAACAGAATTATCAGACACATAGATGAACACGATTTGTTGGGGAAGAGTCAACATGGTTTTTGTAAAGGGAAATCATGCCTCACCAATCTACTAGAATTCTTTGAGGGGGTCAACAAGCATGTAGACAAGAGTGATCCAGTGGATACAGTGTACTTGGACTTTCAGAAAGCCTTTGACACGATCCCTATTAAGCAAAGTCCTCTTATGGATTGGTAACTGGTTAGAAGATAGGAAACAAAGGGTAGGAATAAATGGTCAGTTTTCAGAATGGAGAGAGGTAAATAGTGGTGTCCCTTGGGGTCTGTACAGGGCCCACTCAGAGCCCATTTTTGCCCACCGTGCCTTGAGTATCCCTGCATGGGTCTCTGGCCCTTGCATCCCGGGTGGTCCTCAAGCCGCCAGCCCAGGGCTGGGCACAGCACCCAGGGCCTTACCACAAGCCTCTCCTGGCTCCACTCACTCACCAGACAGCAGAAGGGCTGGGACCTCCTCTGGCAAGGGGGCAGGAAGCTGCCCCAGAGCCCAGCCACGCTGACACGTCCCCACAAGGTGCTATTTGCACTTATTGCATTAGCCGTCTGGTGAGCTGGACCCAGTCTACAGACCCTGACGCTGTCCACACGGGGCCACCAGGAGATATCAGACAGCACTGACTCCAACTCGTTCCTGGCCTGGGCCTGGATCAGAGCCAGCACCCCCTAGAGGGGAAAGGCCCCCTGCTCGTTCCCTGACCCTCTGAGCCAGCCAGCCAGCCAGCCCTGCATGCTGGGAGCAGATAGGAACTGGCGCCTCCTAGAGGGGAAAGGCCCATTTCCCATTCTCCCCCCCACACACACACACACGAGCAAGCCTGCCCTCCCCATTCCCCAGGGCTGGATTGGAGTAGGCCCATATCCCATTCCCTGCCCCCCTGAGCAGGCTGCATGCTCTGGGCCTGGATCAGAGCCAGCACCCCATAGAGGGGAAAGGGCCTATGTTCCTTCCCCCTCCACCCCCAGCCAGCCAGTGCCCCACCCTGGGGCCGGAGCGGAGCAGGCACCCCTAGAGGGGAAAGGCCCTGCTCCAGGCCGGACGCCCCATTGCAGTGGCTCAGCGAGGGGCGTGTACCTGAGGTGCTGCCCATGCACTCCGGAGTTGGGTGCTGTTGAGGTGGGAGCTCGGCACCTTGCAGGCTTCTCTCAGGGATTTCCTCCGACTCAGCCCTCTCGGCAGTGTTGTTTGCTCAGTGCTTCACGCCGGCAATCCCCATGGGCGGGTGGAGCCAATTGGGGCACAGGAGGGAGGGCTGGCCTCAACAAGAAAGCCCAGAGAACAGGGACCAAGGCACCCACTCCCCAAAGCTGCTGGGCACAGGCACAGGGTGCCAGGGCCTGCCCGACTCGCCCAGAAGAGAGACAGAGTCTGTACTGGGCCTGTATTAGCAGGGGCAGTTGGTGAGTGCCAAGGTGTATGTGGGCCGGGCAGTCCCCTGGCCTTGCTGCCCTCCATGCATTGATGTCCCCATTTCTCTCTGTGGGTGCTCTCCTCAAGGATCTCCACTGTTGGCAATGCCCCAATGGGGTGACCTTCCCCCAGACTCACGCAGTGCTGACCCACCAGGCTCCTGAGTAAGGGGGGGCACAGGAACCCTCAGCCTTACTGGCGTTACCTCTTCTCTGCACAGCACCCAGCCTGCTGCCTGCCGGGGCTTCCAAGAGCTGCTGTGCTGACGGTGCCCGGCTGCCTGGCATTCCCGATGTGCCAACCTGCCGCAATGAGCCTGATGCTGGTTCAAGGGTGTGACGGAGCAGGGAGCAGGGCAGATTTGACCTGGGAATGTTGCAGGGGGATTGCAGTGAGGAGGGGCGACTTCCCTTGAAGGAAGCTACCTGAGCTGTAACCTGAGCCAGGAACGGGGGTGGGGAGAATTAACACCTTCTGCCCGGGAGACTGAACAAAGGAGAGGAGCAGCGGGAGGAGTTGGGAGTTTAGTTTTCGGTTGGGGCTGGGTGGTGCAACGCAGGGAACCCCAAGCTGGGGTCTAAGCTCGCTGAACCTCCCAGAGGGACCTAATTGAGGGGGTCTGGTCGTACCTACACGCTCTGCTTGAGACTGTGTTCCTGTCCTTAAATAAACCTTCTGCTTTACTGGCTGGCTGAGTCTCGCAGTGAATCTCGGGAAGAGGGGTGCAGGGCCCTAACTCTCCCACAATCCACGACAAAGGGTTAGTGTTTTATCTGCGTGGAGGTACCAGAGTCTACAGGGTTCAGCCTTGGTGCCTGGGGCAAGGTCCCCTGAGCTGGAATCCACAGGGATGGGAAAGGCCCCAGCCAGTCCCTCTCCTGGGCCCAGAGCAGGACTCACCCACCCCCTGTGCTGCCCCTAGCGGGAGCCTGGCATCCATACTGGCCAGCAGGCTTGGTAAGCATCACTGCCCTGCCTGCCCGAGGATAACATGGCAGAGCCAGTACAGCTCCGTCCTGGGCGGCTCCATCCCACAGCTGCCTGCAGCCCTATGCTCTCTGCCAGCGTGACTGCTCCCCAGCCAGCTAGGAACTCCCCCTGCCGTCCTATCAGCTCTCGTTACCTGCCCCACCCTGTGTGTGTGTTCCCATGACTGTGTGACGACTCCCAGGGTGTCAGCTCCTGCTCATGTCCTGGCCCTTGGCCATTGCTCTGTCCTCACAGCTCCTCCCAATTGAGTGCCCCCCCCCCCAGCAAGCAGTTAAATTGGATGGGTCCTCAGCCCACCCCATGTGGCACCCCCTGCGCCCCACCCCACAGTGCCTTCCGTGTTTGCCAACCAGCAGGGGAGCATTGACTGCAGCTGCGAGGGACCGGCCTCAGGACGCCTGGGTTCTTCAGTGCCTCAGTCAGTTACTCCAGCATCGACCAGGAGCAGGGGGGCTATCCAGGCTCAGGGGCCCTGCAGCGGGTGGGGAAGGAGGCCACTGACAGGAGTCAGCAGAACCTCATTCAAAGGGAGGCAGAGTTTGGGGGTGGCACAGAGCCTCCAGGAGGTTGAGGAGGCACCACTGCCCGAGTGCCAGGGCCCCTGGTTGGAGGGAGCCCTAACCCTGTGACCCGGTGCAGCAAGCAGAGGGGAACAGAGAGCCGCAGCAGGGAGGTTAGTGTGGGGAACACAGCAAACAGCTCCTTCCTGGAGAGGTCTGGGCATGGAGAGGTGGGTGTCCAGGCTGGGAACATGGGCCATTCCCGTTAGCAGCGAGTGCCTGTGCTCTGGTAATCACCAGGCTGGCAGCACCCCCACATGGGACCATCACGCAGCCACCCACCTGCCCATGTTCCCAGACGCCTGGAGCTGGGCAAAGCTGTTTGAGGCCGGAGTGACCCTAGAAACGTACGCTGGCCTAGCGATGCGGGATATGGGGGTGATTTCTTCACATTCCTATACCAGCTAGAGCTCTGGCGCACACCCAGCTAAACCATCCACATCCAAATCCTTTTGCCACTATAGTTTATTTTGCTCAGGGAACTGGCAAACGGACTTTCCCCTGGGGGTTGCCCACCTGGTTACAGTGATGTTGTCACGATATTCCTATCAGGATAGCTATCCCAGCACACCTCTCCTAGTGCCCCGAGCACCCCTTAGGGACTGCAGCCACTGCCTGCCAAGGACAGGGTACCTGCTATCCCCTGGCGACATGGGATGGCTCCTGGACTGCACAGGCCCCTGGGAAGGGATGAGCTCCTTCACCCAAAAGCTTCCCCAAGGATGAGGGGGTGCTACTCCCTCCCAGGGGGCTCCCAAGGGGGTGTGAGCAGCAACAGGGCACATGAGGGCCAAAGAGAAGGCAGGAGCCCCAGGGCAACTGACCCCGATCTCCCCATCTGGCTCCTCCTGGGGCAGGCTGGAGATCAGCTGGGATCCATAGCCATGTGGCTGCCAGCTCCCCTCCTTGTCCTGGGCATGTCCCCTGGCCCAGGGCTGGTCCTTAGGGACACAATTCGAGTCCGAGGAGATTTGCACTGGGGTAAACAGCTGCACTCTCTATCTCAGGTCCTTATCCAGCCCAGGGCCGGCTCCAAGGTTTTGGCCGCCCCAAGCAGCCAAAAAAAAAAAGCCGCGATCGCGATCTGCGGCGGCAATTCGGCGGGAGGTTCTTCGCTCCGAGCTGGAGTGAGGGACCGGCTGCCGAATAGCTGGACATGCCGTCCGTCTCCAGAGTGGCTGCCCCAAGCACCTGCTTGACAAGCTGGTGCCTGGATCCGGCCCTGATCCAGCCCCTGTCACTGCAGTATCTGGACACCTCACCCGCCTTTGTGTGTTTATCCTTTCACCCCCAGTGCAGCAGGGCCGGATTGTGAGCCCCATTGCACAGCTGGGAGCTGGGGCACAGAGGCTAAGGGACATGCCTAAGGGCATGGAGGGCTTCTGTAGCAGAGCAGGGAATTGAACCCTGGTCTTCCTGGCAGCCCTGAATATTCACACACCTGCTCAGCCTCCCTCCTCTAACATGAGTCTCATCCAGGCCAGCAGCTCACATCTAGCCAGGAGGGGGCCAGGTAAGTGCTGCCCTATGGCTTTCTGCAGCAGTGTCAGGGGCAAGGCTGGCACAGAGGAGAAATGGTGCCGTCTGGACCCTGCTGACTGACTGTGGTGTGTGGCACTAGCCGTTCACACTGTGCTGAGCATGTCCTGTAGCCACAGCACAGAGCCCACCCTCCACTCACTCCAGGTGCCCAGCAGGCAGCACACTGACCTGGGCCACAGTTAATGTGTTAAGCAACAGAGGGTCCTGTGGCACCTTTAAGACTAACAGAAGTAGTCTTGCATCTGAAGAAGTGAGATTCTTACCCACGAAAGCTTATGCTCCCAATACTTCTGTTAGTCTTAAAGGTGCCACAGGACCCTCTGTTGCTTTTTACAGATTCAGACTAACACGGCTACCCCTCTGAATTAATGTGTTAGACACACTGGCCATTGCTGTCACGCCCACGGGACCTGCATTAGCAGCCCTGCTTCCCTGGCGTTTATTCCTCCCATCCACACACAGTACAGCGTCGCCTGGGGCACCTCTCCCATGCACTGCAACGTACAGCAGTTTGCAGGCACCTGCAAAAAAATCTCAGAGCACTGGGGCAGGGCCGCCCAGCAAGGCCGGACCGGCTAAACAGGGCCGGGGAAGCCAGGCCCCCTTCCGGACCGCTGGGCCCCGGTAATTTGTACCAGCTTCCCCCCCCACAAATCGGCCCTGCACTGAGGGACAGCCGTGGGAGAACTGATTGTTTCACAGGAGCTGGATTGTGTAGGTGCTCGCTGAGCCAGGGGCTCATTACGTTAGTACCTCAAAAGTCCATGAATTCAGGCAAGGCCAGGCCTGATTCAAGGAGTGCTGAGAACCTCCATCTCCTGCTAAAGCTAGGGGGTTGGTGTGGACACTCCCAGGAACAGCCCCTTGGGAAGTCACACTTCAGAGGGCTGCAAATGGCTCCCAGAAAGCCAGGCACCCAAACGCGGACACTGTCACAGCACATGCAAGCTCCATTCACGTTGCTAAAGCAAAAGGAAGCAAACATGGCTCTAATGGACTTGCCAGCCTGGACAAGGGCACGACTCCCAATACACCCATTGTCATGGTTGAGTCCCGCATCCAAAAGGAAAGGTCCCTCTGGCTACGGGCTGATTATACCAATCACCCGGGGGCAGCCGCTGTTGCCACTGGGGGTGTAAGGGGCTCTCCCAACCTCAGCAACAATCTCCTCCCCCCAAGGATGGTGTCTCTCCCTCTTCCCATGGTCCCTCTCGCTGGCAGTGTGGGCCCCTGTTGTCCAAGCACCCCACGGTCTCCAGTGCAGTACAGCCCTGTGGATCCCACCCCCATGCTGCAGGTGGGGAACCAAGGCACAGGGGATGCAAGCTTTGTCTACACAGAAAGATTAATCCGGATTAACTGCAGTTGCACAGTTAGGGCTGGTCTACACTGGGGGGGAATCGATCCAAGATACTCAACTTCAATCCAAGAAGTCGAAGTATCTTGGATTGAATTACCTGGGTCCACACGGCGCGGGCTCGACGGCCGCAGCTCCCCCATCGACTGCACTATTGCCACTCGCTCTGGTGGAGTGCCGGAGTCGACGGGGAGCGCGTTCGGGGATCGATCCCAGATAAATCGATTGCTACCCGCTGATAGGGCGGGTAGTGAAGACGTATCCCTAAACTGGTTCAGCCGCTGCTAAACCGAAGTGAGACCGTGTAGACTCATCCACACAGGGCCCTACTACTCCGGATTAACGCCACCCACCCCATCAAACCCCACGTTCCGTCCACGCGTGCGCTGAAAAGTCCCGTCCCACCCCCTCCCTGCGTCATAGGAAGGAGTCTACGCCCCCCGCCCACGGCTCTCCGCCAATCCGCGTGTCCGTTATGTGTGTAAATCCGCCCCCATACCACTCCGCCAATCCACTTGGCCGTTCTGGCCGTGGCCACGCCCCTTTCCCCATCCACCATTTCGACTGGCCGTCCGGGAGGTGACCCCGCCCCCCCACACCTTTCACACAACCCAGGCCGCCACTAGTGATCCCGCCCTAAAGCCCATCCCTCCGCCAATCATTTAACCCCATTTAACCTTCGTCACGTCCGCGCTGCCGAATCAGAACGCACGCCCCGCCTCCCGCCCGGCCCCGTAGCCAATGAGACACGAGCTGGACGCTGATTGGCCCTAGCGCTTGCCGGCCCAGGCCTGGCCAGGTCGCTGCAGGCTCGGAGCGGAGTGGCGTAGGGGGTGCTCGGTGCTGTCCCCGCGGGGGTGAGTTCGGCTCCCCGGCCCCGCGCAGCGCGCGCGGCCCCGCCCCCGGCCCGAGCCCGGCAGCCCCCCCCCCTCCCTCCCCGGGGTCTGTCCTCCCGGCCTCGCTCGGGTCACTGGGACCTTCAGGAGCGCAGGCGGCTGCGCATGCGCACGGCAGCTGAGCGGGGCGAGACAAGCCTCGCCCTCTGCTCCTGCGGGGCGGGGCAGGACGCCTGGGTCCCTTTGGCTCGCTCCTGCCCGCCAGACCCAGATGCCGCCAGGATGGGTCCCAGGTCACTCAGCCCCTCCCCAACAGAGTGAGGGCCCGTCCCGCATGCCTGGGTCCCTGTCCCGGAGCAGGGAACTGCAGGACCCCTGTGGGAAAGTGCCTTGCACTACGGCCCCCGGACGCCTGGGTCCCATCCCTGGGGGGAGCTGCAGGACCCCTGTGGGAAAATACTCTGCACTATGACCCCTGGGCGCCTGGGTCCCATCCCTGGAGAGGGGAGCTGCAGGACCCCTGTGGGAAAGTGACCTGCACTACGGCCCTCGGATGCCTGGGTCCCATCCCTGAGGGGAGCTGCAGGACCCCTGTGGGAAAGTGCCCTGTACTGCCATCCCCTAGTCCCGTCTGCTGGGTGTGGTGTGCTGGCTTCAGGGGCTGGTGGGCAGGGCTGGCCCGTATTGGGTAGGTGCCAGGCAGAGTGTGTGAGCTGACACTGCCTTCTCCTCCCTTGTGCTGCAGGATTGCCCTGGGCTCAGCATGGCGGCGCTGTGGATGATATGCCGAGCTTCCTGCACAGGTAAGGACTGCAGCAGCAGGGAGACCAACCAGCTCCCCCACACTGTAGGGCTGTGGGCTGAGCCTTCTTTCCTTCTGCTGCCCCCTGGGGCTGGAAGCATTCTCTAACCTTTCTCCTTGATTCCCCCAGGGACACCACCCTGCCTGAGTCTCACCCGGCTGCTCAGTGTTACAGCCTCGAGAAAGTCCTACAGTAAGTACTGCCTCCGGCCCTCCCCAAGGCTGCCCCTAGAGCACTCCTTGGGGGCACAGCATCCGGAGTCCATTCTGGAGGGCATGGAGTCTAGTCTGCTTCTCCTGCCCCCCCCCCAGGGGGCTGCACCCAGAGTCGCTTCCTCCAAGGGGTACACAATCCAAGTTAGATCTCTTCCATTGCCCAAGTTGCCATAGAGTCCCTTTCAGGTGCTGTCAGGGCACGGTATCCAGAGGATGGGTGCCTGTCCCAGCTCCTTCATGTTGGTCTGTGTAGGGCGGTGATGGTTTATGTCTCCCCTACAGAGCATGTGAATGTACAGGAGGTGAAATCGGACATGAAATCCATCACCGACCGGGTTGCTCAAACTCTCTTGTGGACAGAGCTCATCCGAGGTGAGCCCCGGGTTCTGTCAGGATGGGCTGTGATGGCAGGACCCGGAATGGGATGGCTGTGGTGGGACCTGGTGTGGGGGTTGTCGGATTGAGAATGGGGGGGAAGGTGGGCTGTGAGGGTCTGATAGGCATGGATGCTTCCCTGTGCCAGTGAGCTGGCAGTGTGGGGGGGCACATGGAGATGGTGTAGGGTCTGAGTGATGCTTAGTGTCTTTGCTGGTTCTCAGCTGGATTCTAACCTCCCCTGGCTCCTCCTCTAGGTCTGGGTATGACCTTGAGTTACCTCTTCCGGGAACCTGCCACCATCAACTACCCTTTTGAGAAAGGCCCCCTGAGCCCGCGTTTCCGAGGGGAGCACGCCCTGCGCCGCTATCCGTCTGGAGAGGAGCGGTGCATCGCCTGCAAGCTCTGCGAGGCTGTCTGCCCTGCCCAGGTGAGCCTCCCCCTTGCCCCAGGGGTTGCCCATGTGGGGTCGAACCTCCCAGCCCCAGAGCCTCTCTCTGATGCTTGTCTCTGGCATGGTGCATCCCAGGTAAGCAACTCTTCTGTGGTGAGGTTCCCCGGTCTCTGCTCCGCTCTGCTCCCTAGGATCTCATCCCAAGGAGGCCTTGGTTTGGTCCCCTCTGGGTGCCAGTGTATTTGGAGCGGGGGTGACCGTGTTCTCCCCTCCCCCCACCAGGCGATCACCATAGAGGCCGAGCCACGTGCTGATGGCAGCCGCAGAACCACCCGCTATGACATCGACATGACCAAGTGCATTTACTGCGGGTTCTGCCAGGAAGCTTGCCCTGTGGACGCCATTGTGGAGGTGAATGCGACCGGCTGCGTGTGGGGCTGGTGTCCGGGGGAGCCAGGCATGCGATCTCTCCTCAGACCTGCCCTCATATACCTTGGCCTCTGAGGGTCTCTGTAGGGCAGGAGAGAGGTCCTGGTGGGTCTCTGCACTGGGCAAGGGTACGGTGGAGTCTGTCCGTCCATGAGTCTCTATCTTGGGGGTGAGGCCCTGCTGGCAGGTTGGCTCTGGTGGCAACTGTCTGCTCTCCTGGTTTCTGCAGGGCCCCAACTTCGAGTTCTCCACCGAGACGCACGAGGAGCTGCTGTACAACAAGGAGAAACTGCTGAACAATGGGGACAAGTGGGAGGCCGAGATCGCGGCCAACATTGAGGCCGACTACCTGTACCGGTGACGGCTGGGCCCCCCGCACTGCCCAGCCTGCTTCCTAGACCCACCCCTGCAATAAAGGGCCTACACCCAGTGCCACGGCTCCTCTGCACCTGCCTTGGGGGAGAATAGGGCTTCAGGGTGTGGGGTACAGGGGGGAGTGAGTGGGTGGGTAGGGGGCACACGACCCAGGCTCTTAGAGCCTCTCCCATCTAGCAACCCCTCGCTCAGGGGCTCTTACTCCTGTACGTTTGTATGGGGGGTGGGGAAACTGAGGCCCTGAGCAGGGGAGGGGACTCTGCTTAAGGAACTGGGATGGGGGACACACATGACCCCTCCCTCCTGCTGTCCCAGTGCTACACATCACATTGAGTCTGTAACTGCCTTGGGCTCATTCCCAGTGCCGGTGAGAACTGTGGGTAACACTGCCCACCCACTGCTCAGGGGGGAAGAGCGGCTGGACATTCACTCCAGTTAGCCCCCCGGCTCCAGGGAGAGGAGCCAATGAGAGAGCCAGGGTTGGTGCCCAGTCCTGCTGTTCCAGTACTGCCCCTCCCTGCTCTGGTGTGTGAGAAGTAGGCTTAGGTATGATGGGGGAACTCTGCCAAACACTGAGTCAGGCAGTGGTCTGTCCCTTCCCCCTTTTGGCCCTGGATCTGTCTTGTGCTGCTACTATCTCCTACCCTGGCAGGGGGCTGCTTGCCCTGCCTTCTGCCCTGAGCACCATGGAGCTAGAGCAGGGCCCTGTCTCGTTGAGCTGGACTCAGGAGCAGAGGGGGGCAGCTCCCCATAGACCCACTGCACTTGGGTGAGTGGTGGCCAGGAATATACCCCCCCTGGATGGCTCTCGCTGCCCAGCAGAGATGAGATCTAGTCCCCTTTGGCAGTGTCTGTCTTGGCTCGTGAGTGGCCCCCAGGAGCCAGGGGTGTCAAGGGGTACTGCAGTGGTTGAGTACCAACCTCAGGGCAGACTGTTAAGAGGCAGGGTGCAAACCCCAAACTGGCTGGGAGTTCTGGATTTAGATTTCACCTATCAAGTGTGAACCTCTCGGGCATTAGAACAGCCTAGCCAGGGAGTCTCAGACATCCCCTTGGCTAAGCCGCTCTATCCCGTCACCTAGGTAAGGTTGCCTGGGTGATAGATGGTCCCTTACATCAAAGATCACAACAATATTCAGGTTTCTTCCAGTCTGAAAGGATCAGTCACTTACCCCAGGGCAACTGCACCTTAGATCTCACACCAAAGACAATGCGTATAGCCAGCCCTACTGAAAAAACTATCTAAAGATTTATTAACCAGGCAAAGGAAATAGTGAAAGGAGGTAAACATACACCCGAAGGAGTTACAGCCTTAAGTTTCAAAATTTAATAGAAGCTTCTATAATAAGCAAGCTCTCTATGTCCTTTAGGGCTAACCTAGGCTTTCTGGGGATCTTTCACTTATGCTTGGTAGCTTTGCCCTTCAGAATCCAAGCAGCATGAAACACACTTTTTATTCCTTCCTCCCGCCCTGCTTCCAGTTACAAATTCAGCTGCAGTCTCTTTTTCATGGAGGGTGGGGGAAAGCAATTCACAAAGCCTTTTGTCTGATGTTCCACAATGATTCGTGTCCTGGCTCTGGGCCTTCTTTGGTTGGGCCGGAGAAAACACCTGTGGCAAAGTAGAACCTTGCAGTTGGTAATGCTTCTTGCCTGTCCAGTGATTTCCAGTTACAGAGCCAACACTTAAATATTACAACATGGGATACAGGTATAAGTGAGATTATAGGATGCAGCAATCTACAAGTACTTTATACTGCCTAACTAAACACTTTTGTAACTCTAATACCTATTTTAACAGTACAATACACAGGTGAGCCAGAGTGGCTCCCTAGGCCCTGTGGCCCCGTATTTGTCAGGGTTTAGCTCAGGCCTAGGGGCCTTGGCATGAGGTGGCACCTGGTCTGCTAGCATCACAGGTAAGGTCAGCCAGGTCAAAGCAGCACCAAGTCAAAGCATAACCAGTCAGATTTGGGCAAATGAAATAAAAGCAAAATGCATTCTATGCTGATCTTAACACTTTCAGTGTCCTTAAAAACTTAGATACTTCTCACCACAGGCTGGCTTTTCAGCCAGGCTCTCCCCTTTGATCAGCATTTCAGTCGCTTGGTGTGGTGTCTGTAGATGTAGGTGGAAGAGAGAGAGCATGGCAAAATGTCTCTGCCTTTTACCATGTCTTTTCTTTCCTCTTGGCTTTGTCCCCGACTTCAGAGTCAGGTGAGCATTACCTCATCGCTGTCCCAAATTGCCCAAAGGAAGGGGGGTGATTCTCTCGAGGGTCTAACAGATTCTTTTATTGCTGCCTCAGGGTATGTCTACACTATGGAATTAGGTCGAATTTATAGAAGCTGGTTTTATAGAAATCGGTTTTATACAGTCGATTGTGTGTGTCCCCATATAAAATGCTCTAAATGCATTAAGTCGGCGGACCGCATCCACAGTATGGAGGCTAGCATCGGCTTCCGGAGCATTGCACTGTGGGTAGCTATCCCACAGTTCCCGCAGTCTCCGCTGCCCATTGGAATTCTGGGTTGAGATCCCAATGCCTGATGATGCAAATACAGTGTCGCGGGGGGTTCTGGGTACATGCCGTCAGGCCCCTCCCCTTCTGTCAGAACAACGTCAGACAATCGATTCGTGCCTTTTTACCTGGGTTACCTGTGCAGACAACATACCACGCCAAGCATGGAGCCTGCTCTGCTCAGCTCAGCTCAGCTCACCGTCACCATATGTCATCTGGGTGCCGGCAGACGTGGTACTGCATTGCTACACAGCAGCAGCTAATTGCCTTTTGGCAGTAGATGGTGCAGTATGACTGGTAGCCTTCATCGGCGATCTGGGTGCTGGCAGACATGGGGCTGCATTGCTACACAGCAGCAGCTCCTTGCCTTTTGGCAGTAGATGGTGTATTACGATTGATATCTGTCATTGTCATATTCCTCAGTGAGTTCAGAGGCACCTGGGCAGACATGTTTTGTCTCCTGGAGACTTAGTCCTGCCGGCAGTCCTATTGAACCGTCTTGACGATGATGGCTAGCAGTCGTAGTACATCATTTTCTGCCAAGCACCCAGAAGATGCCGATGGCTATCAGTCATGCTGCACTGTCTGCTGCCAGCTTAAGATGTAAAAAATAGATGGACCAGATTTGTTTTGTATTCATTTGCTTCCCCCTCCCTCCGTGAAATCAATGGCCTGCTAAACCCAGGGTTTTGAGTTCAATCTTTGGGGGGAGGGGGGGCATTCTGTGTGACAGTTTGTTTCTCCCTGATGCACAGCCCCCTTTGTTGATTTTAATTTCCTGTACGTGTAAGCCATGTCGTCACTCGCCCCTCCCTCCCTCCGTCAGACAATAGTTTCGCGCCTTTTTTCAGCCCAGACGCCATAGCACTGGGATCATGGAGCCCGCTCAGATCACCACGGCAATTATGAGCACTATGAACTCCACGTGCATTATCCTGGAGTATATGCAGAGCCAGAACATGCCAAAGCAAAACCAGGCAAGCAGGCGATTGCAGCGCGGCGACGAGAGTGATGAGGAAATTGACATGGACATAGACCTCTCACAAAGTACAGGCCCCAGCAATGTGCAAATCATGGTGTTACTGGGGGAGGTTCATGGCGTGGAACGCCAATTCCGGGCCCAGGAAACAAGCACAGACTGGTGGGACCGCATCGTGTTGCAGGTGTGGGACAATTCCCAGTGGCTGCGAAACTTTCGCATGCGTAAGGGCACTTTTGTGGAACGTTGTGACTTGCTTTCCCCTGCCCTGAAGCGCCAGAATACCAGGATGAGAGCAGCCCTCACAGTTGAGAAGCGAGTGGCAATAGCCCTGTGGAAGCTTGCAACGCCAGACAACTACCGGTCAGTCGGGAATCAATTTGGAGTGGGCAAATCTACTGTGGGGGCTGCTGTGATCCAAGTAGCCAGTGCAATCAAAGACTTGTTGATATCAAGGGTAGTGACTCTGGGAAATGTGCAGGTCATAGTGGATGGCTTTGCTGCAATGGGATTCCCAAACTGTGGTGGAGCGATAGACAGAACCCATATCCCTATCTTGTCACTGGAGCACCAAGCCACCGAGTACATAAACCGCAAGGGGTACTTTTCAATGCTGCTGCAAGCCCTGGTGGACCACAAGGGACGTTTCACTAACATCAACGTTGGATGGCCGGGAAAGGTACATGATGCTCGCGTCTTCAGGAACTCTGGTCTTTTTCAAAAGCTGGAGGAAGGGACTTTCTTCCCGGACCAGAAAGTAACCGTTGGGGATGTTGAAATGCCTATCGTTATCCTTGGGGACCCAGCCTACCCCTTAATGCCATGGCTCATGAAGCTGTACACAGGCAGCCTGGACAGGAGTCAGGACCTGTTCAACTATAGGCTGAGCAAGTGCCGAATGGTGGTGGAATGTGCATTTGGACGTTTAAAAGCGCGCTGGTGCAGTTTACTGACTCGGATAGACCTCAGCGAAGCCAATATTCCAATTGTTATTGCTGCTTGCTGTGCGCTCCACAATATCTGTGAGAGTAAGGGGAAGACATTTATGGTGGGGTGGGAGGTTGAGGCATATCGCCTGGCCGCTGATTACGCGCAGCCAGACACCAGGGCGGTTAGAGGAGCACAGCAGGGCGCGGTGCGCATCAGAGAAGCTTTGAAAACGAGTTTTGTGACTGGCCAGGCTATGGTGTGAAACTTCTATTTGTTTCTCCTTGATGAACCCTCCCACCCACCCACCCCGGTTCACTCTACTTCCCTGTAAGCTAACCACCCTCCTCTCCCCCCTTCGAGCACCGCTTGCAGAGGCAATAAAGTCATTGTTACTTCACATTCATGCATTCTTTATTAATTCATCACACAACTAGGGGGATAACTGCCAAGGTAGCCCGGGAGGGGTGGAGGAGGAAGGAAGCGCCGGGTGGGGTGGGGGAGGAGGGAAGGACAAGGGCACACTGCAGTTTAAAACTTTAACTCTTATTGAAGGCCAGCCTTCTGATGCTTGGGCAATCATCTGGGGTGGAGTGGCTGGGTGGCCAGAGGCCCCCCCCACCGTGTTCTTGGGCGTCTGGGTGAGGAGGCTATGGAACTTGGGGAGGAGGGCTGTTGGTTACACAGGGGCTGTAGCGGCGGTCTCTGCTCCTGTTGCCTTTCCTGCAGCTCAACCATACGCTGGAGCATTTCAGTTTGATGCTCCAGCAGCCGGAGCATCGAATCTTGCCTTCTGTCAGCAAGCTGATGCCACCTATCCTCTTCAGCCCGCCACTTGCTCTCTTCAGCCCACCACCTCTTCTCTCGTTCATATTGTGTTTTTTGCACGCTGACATTGACTGCCTCCAAGCATTCTGCTGTGCTCTGTTAGCATGGGAGGACATCTGGAGCTCCGAGAACATATCATCCCGAGTCCGCCGTTTTCTCCTTCTAATCTTCACTAACCTCTGCGAAGGAGAAACATTTGCAGCTGGTGGAGGAGAAGGGAGAGGTGGTTAAAAAGGACACATTTTAGAGAACAATGGGTACACTCTTTCACGTTAAATTTTGCTGTTCACATTACACAGCACGTGCTTTCGTTACAAGGTCGCATTTTTCCTCTTATATTGAGGGCCTGCTGGTTTGGTGTGAGAGATCACTCAAGCATTGCCAGGCAACAGAATTCGGCTTGCAGGCAGCCATGGTAAGCCACACCCACAGCGACTTCAGATTTGGGGACAACTTATACCTTCAAGTCAGTGGCACTGCTATGGGAACCCGCATGGCTCCACAGTATGCCAACATTTTTATGGCTGACTTAGAACAACGCTTCCTCAGCTCTCGTCCCCTAGTGCCCCTCCTCTACTTGCGCTACATTGATGACATCTTCATCATATGAACCCACGGAAAGGAGGCCCTTGAAGAATTCCACCTGGACTTTAACAATTTCCACCCCACCATCAACCTCAGCCTGGACCAGTCCACACAAGAGATCCACTTCCTGGACACTACAGTGCAAATAAGTGATGGTCACATAAGCACCACCCTATACCGGAAACCTACTGACCGCTATACGTACCTACATGCCTCCAGCTTCCATCCAAGTCACATCACACGATCCATTGTCTACAGCCAAGCCCTAAGATACAACCGAATTTGCTCCAACCCCTCAGACAGACAAACACCTACAAGAGCTTTATCAAACATTCGTAAAACTACAATACCCACCTGGGGAAGTGAGGAAACAGATTGACAGAGCAAGACAGGTACCCAGAAATCGCCTACTACAGGACAGGCCCAGCAAGGACAATAACAGAACACCACTGGTCATCACATACAGCCCCCAGCTAAAACGTCTCCAGCACATTATCCACGATCTACAACCTATCCTGGAAAATGATCCCTCACTCTCACAGACCTTGGGAGGCAGGCCAGTCCTCGCTTACAGACAACCCCCCAACCTGAAGCAAATACTCACCAGCAACTCCACACCACAGAAACACCAACCCAGGAACCAATCCCTGTAGCAAACCTCGTTGCCTACTCTGTCCCCATATCTACTCTGGTGACACCATCAGAGGACCCAACCACATCAGCCACACCATCAAGGGCTCATTCACCTGCACATCCACTAATGTTATATATGCCATCATGTGCCAGCAATGCCCCTCTGCCATGTACATTGGCCAAACCGGACAGTCCCTCCGCAAAAGAATAAATGGACACAAATCGGACATCAGGAACGGTAACATACAAAAGCCAGTAAGTGAACGCTTCAGTCTCCCTGGTCATTCTATTATAGATTTAAAAGTCACTTATCATTGAACAAAAAAACTTCAGAAACAGACTTCAAAGAGAAACAGCAGAACTAAAATTCATTTGCAAATTTAACACCATTAATCTGGGCTTGAAGAGGGACTGGGAGTGGCTGGCTCATTACAGAAGCAGCTTTTCCTCTCCTGGAATTGACACCTCCTCATCTATTATTGGGAGTGGACTACATCCACCCTGATTGAATTGGCCCTGTTAACACTGGTTCTCCACTTGGGAAGTAATTCCCTGTTCTCCATGTGTCAGTATATAATGCCTGCATCTGTAACTTTTACTCTTTGCATCTGAAGAAGTGAGGTTTTTACCCACGAAAGCTTATGCCCAAATAAATCTGTTAGTCTTTAAGGTGCCACCAGACTCCTTGTTGTTATGGTAAGCCACAGTCTTTTGGCTTTTTTAATCTTCATAACATGTGGGAATGGTTTCAAACAGCAGCGCCCTCATTTCCCATATCAAGGACCCATTGGGTTGGCCATTTAAAATGGGTTTGCAATGTAAAAGGAGGGGCTGCAGTTTCCGGATTAACATGCAGCACAAACCCAACTACCCCCCCCCAGACACACACAATTCTCTGGGATGATCACTTCACCCCTCCCCCCTACTGCGTGGCTAACAGCGGGGAACATTTCTGTTCAGCCGAGCAGGAACGGGCACCTCTGAATGTCCCCTTAATAAAATCACCCCATTTCAACCAGGTGACCGTGAATGATATCACTCTCCTGAGGATAACAAAGAGAGATAAGGAATGGATGTTGTCTGCATGCCAGCAAACACCGGGACCATACACTGCCATGCTTTGTTATGCAATGATTCCAGACTACGTGCTACTGGCCTGGCATGGTAAAGTGTCCTACCATGGCGGACGGGATAAGGCAGCCCTCCCCAGAAACCTTTTGCAAAGGCTTTGGGAGTACATGAAGGAGAGCTTTCTGGAGATGTCCCTGGAGGATTTCCGCTCCATCCCCATACACGTTAACAGACTTTTCCAGTAGCTGTACTGGCCGCGATTGCCAGGGCAAATTAATCATTAAACACGCTTGCTTTTAAACCATGTGTAATATTTACAAAGGTACACTCACCAGAGGTCCCTTGTGTGCCCTCAGGGTCTGGGAGCATGCCTTGGGTGAGTTCGGGGGTTACTGGTTCCAGGTCCAGGGTGCTAAACATATCCTGGCTGTTGGGGAAACCAGTTTCTCCGCTTCCTTGCTGTGAGCTATCTTCATTGTCTTCATCATCATCATCTTCTGCGTACCCCGAACCCGCTTCCCTGTTGCGTGATTCTCCATTGATGGAGTCAAAGCACACGGTTGGGGTAGTGGTGGCTGCACCCCCTAGCATCGCATGCAGCTCCTCGTAGAAGCGGCATGTTTGCGGCTCTGCCCCAGACCTTCCGTTTGCCTCTCTGGCTCTGTGGTAGGCTTGCCTTAGCTCCTTAATTTTCACGCGGCACTGCTGTGCGTCCCTGTTATGGCCTCTGTCCTTCATGGCCTTGGAGACTTTTTCTAATATTTTGCCATTTCGTTTACTGCTACGGAGTTCAGCTAGCACTGATTCATCTCCCCATATGGCGAGCAGATCCCGTACCTCCCGTTCTGTCCATGCTGGAGCTCTTTTGCGATCCTGGGACTCCATCATGGTTACCTGTGCTGATGAGCTCTGCGTGGTCACCTGTGCGCTCCATGCTGGGCAAACAGGAAATGAAATTCAAAAGTTCGCGGGGCTTTTCCTGTCTACCTGGTCAGTGCATCTGAGTTGAGAGCGCTGTCCAGAGCGGTCACTGTGGGATAGCTCCCGGAGGCCAATAACGTCGAATTCCGTCCACACTACCCCAAATCCGACCCGCAAAGGCCGATTTTAGCGCTAATCCCCTCGTCGGAGGTGGAGTAAAGAAACCGGTTTAAAGGGCCCTTTAAGTCGAAAAAAAGGGCTTCGTCATGTGGACGTGTCCAGGCTTAATTCGATTTAACGCTGCTAAAGTCGACCTAAACTCGTAGTGTAGATCAGGCCTAAGCCAGTGTTCTTTGTTCCTGTGAGGCTGGGCTGGGTTTGTCCCATCCATGCCCTGATGAGGTGTGAACTGCCCCTCTGTTCTTGGAGAGTTTTTGCCTGGGCTTGCTTTAAGCCATGAGGACACATTTTTAGCCTCATAACTATATACATGAAATTACAACCGTTAACGTTACTATAACATCACTGTAACAACCATGCTCAGTGCACCATGAGCCTTCCAGAGACACCCAACATGACACACTTTGCACTGGCTGCCACTCAATCATTTTATAAAGATGAACATGGGGGTGTCGGGCGTTCCCCCGAGGTACAGAGCGGCACACCTGGGCCACGACCAAACCCTGCAGCTGCCCCAGTACCCTCATCGTGCAGAGGTGCTGGGACTCTTGTCTCAAATGCAGTGTCCTGGTAGGCCTAAATTGGCTGGAGGGGAAGGGGGTACTGGAGCAGCGCAGATGCTGTAGCCTCCTTGAGTTGGCTCTGAACCTCCTGCTGGCCCCTATCCCTGTGGGGCAGCATTCCCTGTACTCCAGGCAGCTGCTCCGACTGCCAGCAGGGAGCGTGCATTAATACAGCAACCTTTTCCAAGCACGGCTTCACTGGTGCTTTCCCTCACTGCGGGGGGTCCTGCCATCCTCCTGGGAGTGTAGCAGGCCCTGTGGGGAGCTCTGTCCCCCGACCATGGCTTGGCCCCCACGGGAGAGGCTGTTGAGCCTGCTCCAGGGGTCTCCAAGCCCAGGCAGTAAAGGCTACTGTGGTTAGACCCTGGAGTCCCAGCTTCGATCCCTGCCCAGGAATGTGGTGGAGCAGGTGTGTGTGGTGGGGTTTCAGCAGCTGCGGTTTGTGCTATGGAAAGGGGGGGCGGGAGCTTGGTGCCATGTGAGGCTCTATCTGCCCTCGAGAACAGTCTGAAAAGCCAGCTCCCCCCTTCTCCCCCCTCCCCAATTCCCCAGCAGAGTCCAGATCCCATGAGCCCAACATCCCCACCAAGCTCCTCCTCTCCCAGCTCCTCTCCTTTGCTGGGAGGCCCCTCCATGCTCTCTAATGACCCCTTGGGCGGGAGCTCAGATCCAGCTTGTTTCCTGTCCAGAGGCAGGGCTGTAAAGCTCAAGCGTTTCCCCTCTCTGGGTGCTGTCCGGCCAATCACTGTGCCTGCCCAAGGCCCTCTCCCCGAGGGACCCCAGCTCCTCTAGGGCCCCCCGGCACAGAATTAGGGGATGGGGCTGCAGTAGCAGGGCATGGCGGGTCCTGTGCTTACAACACAGGGTGGGGCCTAGGGCTGTGGCAGTGCTATTTGCACCAAGAGAGAAGGGGCTTCTGGCCAAGCTGAGCAGTGGGTAGAGATGTCCAGGAAGCCACCTCAACAGGGCCGGGTGCTGGGATCTCCGTCTGCATGGGCACTGCCCTGCATGTGACTGGCGCGATGGCTCAGGGTGGGGTGTTTTCTCTGGCCTGCCAGGAGAAATGGGGCAAGGGGATGGATGCCAGGGCCTCACAGACAGGCTGGGGACACAGGAGATGGGTAGTGGCACATTTCTTGAGGGGAAGGTCAGCTGGGGCCACCCTGCAGATAGAAAAAGCCCCGGAAATACCCAGTGGAGCAAGCAGATGAGGCAGGGAAGAGAGGGACTGAGTCAGGCAGGGCATGGAAGCCGCGATGCAGGCCCTTCGGCTAGGATCATGGGATCTGGCGTCTGCCGCTGGGGATACTGACTAAGTGCCTTGGGGAAATCAGCCGTCAGCGGTCATGTTGAAGCAGCTATTTCCATACATGGAAACACCATCACATGGATCCAGCTGGAGTCAGAGGCAGCAGAGACACCAACATTCCTGGGGCAGGAATCTCCTCATGCGGGGCGGTGGGGGTGGTCACACGAACCTCAGGGCACGGACCCTGCTGGGACTGGGCATCCTGGCACTAGTGCCCGGGGCCTGGAACCTGCTTAGCGGGGGTGAGAGAGAGCTGGGAGTGTGAATCCAAGCTGACACCGCAACAGGGCCTGGTGCCCTGCTATTACATCTGGGCTCTCTGTCTGCACCGGCGCTGCCCCGCATGTAACTGGTGCCATGGCTCAGGGGCCCGGTGCAGGGGCCTTGGTGTGGGTGGGGGTGTCCAGTTGCACGGGGGCTAGTGCTCTTGGCTGTGTATGTTGCCACACCGGGGTCAGCAGTGATTGAGAGGGGAGAGCGCCCCCTTGAGAGCCCCCCCATCCCGCTCCACAACATGGGGTGCAGGGTGTATGTTTTGGCCTGGAAGGCTGGTATCAGGTGCAAAGGGATCAGTGCTGGGAGTGGGGATTCTGCTGTGGGGCCAGGGGTTTCTGGGTGGGATGATTCGGCGGCAGGGGAGGGGGAGTTGCACGGTGGTTCTGATGGGACATGGGAGTGGTCCAGGTTCAGAGGTGTGGGAGGGTTCGATGTGGAGGGATCCAGGTGTGGGACAGGCAGGTTCAGCCCGGCAGGATCCAAGTGCGGGGTGAGAAGGTTCTGTGTGGGACAATCTGGGTGCGGGCAGATCAGTGGGGGATCTGGTTTGCAGGCAGAATGGGACGGATGAGTGTGTGTGTGTCCAGGTGAAAGTGTCTGGGGCTCAGCAGGCGTTCCACGTGTGTGGGGGATGGGGCTTGGAATGGGGCATCTTGGTGCAGGGGGCTCATTGGGTGGGTGCAGGCACTGAGGGAGTGGGGGTCTGAGTGCGGGGGGCAAGGGCTCGGTGGGGTGGTCCAGGTGCAGCTGGTTGGGGCTCAGTGGGATGGGGTTCAGCGGGGTGGCCCAGGTGCACGGGGCTCAGTGGATGATCTGGGTGCGAGGGGGTCCAGATGCAGGGGGATGGGCCTTGGGTGGCAAGGTCTGGGTGGGGGTCCTGTGGGAGCATCTGGGTGCGGGAGGGTTGACGCTCATTGTGTGTGGGATGTGGGATGGAGGCTCGGCGGGGGGTGTGTGCGTGTGTGTCCAGATGCGGGGGAAGAGGTCCAGGTGCAGGAGGGGTGAGGGTCGGAGGGGGGGGTCTGGATGGAGGGGGGGTGGGGCTAGGTACGGAGGCTGGTCTGGATGGATGGGGGGGAGGTCCGGGGGGGTGAGGGTCGGAGGGGGGGTCCGGATGGCGGGGAGTGGGGCTAGGCGCGGAGGCTGGTCTGGATGGATGGGGGGAGGGCCAGGTGGAGGGGGGTGAGGTTCTGGGGGGTGGAGCTAGGCGGGGGGGTCCGGATGGAGGAGGTCCAGGTGCGGGGGGGGGGGGCAGCTCCCCGCACAGTGCCCCCCCGCTTAGCTGGGGCGCGATGGGGCAGGAAGCGAGGGAGGGGTGTGGAGCTCGCTGCAGCTGGCAGTGGGGGAGTTCCCGGGGGTGGGTCTGACCCGGCCCGGGAGCAGCCCGCCCAGGGGAAGAGGAAGTCCCGGACTCCCGTCTCCCCACAACCCAGCCGGGACCAGCAGCCGGAGCCCAGCGCAGGTAGGAGCCGCGGCCGGGGCGCCCCCAGCCCTGCCCCTCTGCCGGCGGCGGCGGGACCCGGGCGGGTTCGGGGCCGGGGGCCGGGTCCCACCCCGCGGGCGGAGGGTGTGATGAGCAGCCTGGCAGGGCCTGGCTCCACGTGCTGCTGCCGCCACTTCCGGCTCGTCCGGGCTCGGGGGGGTCGCTGGTCCCTCCTCTGAGCCCCCCTGGAGCGGAGTGACCCACTGCCCCCCCTTCCCGAAGCTGTGGGGCTGGGGCACATCTGGGCTCCTGCACATCCCAGGCAGGGGGTCCCCCCGTGCCCGTGGGGCGGGCTGGGCATTGGGGTAACGGAGCTTGGCTCGGGGGGGAGATCGCCCTCCCCCCATCTCTAAAACTGAGGGGCTGGGAGTCAGGCCCCCACCCTGGGCCTCCACCTGAGCTGCCCTGGGTCAGAGACTCTGGAACAATTTGTATAGTGGGGGGGCTGAGAGCCACTGAACCACACTGTAACCCACTGTAATCAGAGCTGTGATGCCCCCTCTCCTCCGGGGGCGGCTGGGGCCCCTTGAGCCTGGGGGCACTGGGAACAACACAACGAGAACCCAAGTCAAGTCTTTGCGGTGGGGCGCGTGTTCCGCTCTGGACCTGAGCGCGGCACAGGGCGGCAGCACCATGGGGCCTGCCTCCGCCCCGTCCCTGTCGCGTCCGCGCACCCCACGGGGGTTAGTACGTTCATCTGTGTGCGCCTGCCCCACTGCGGCAGGGCAGGGCTGTGACCCCGGTGATAGAGGGGCGCTGAGGCTCGGTGACTATGGGCTTGTCTACATGGGGATGCTGATGGCTGGCGCTATTGCAGAATAGTGGCCCCCACCCCCAGGGCACTCTGTTCTGGAGCAAACGTCACTCGATTCTGGGTCATCGTTGCGTTTCCAAAGCAGAGCGACTGCGGGGAGCCATTCCCAATAGCTATTGCTGTCAGTTTCCTGTGTCAGAGCAGGGACTGGAACCCATGGTCCGGGTGAGCATGCTACCCACTGGGGCGGCCTTCCGCCCCTGCTCCCTTGCTAGGTGGGTCTGTGTCCTTGCTCCATACTGCCCGGTTACAGTGAGTGTAGTGCTACGCAGGGTATGGTTGGGGTACTGCTTCCCTGTGCAGTCAGTGGGGCAGGGCATGTTCCAGACAGGGGCTGGCCTGCGGGAGCGGTTGAAATGGGGCGATACGAGGCTTGTGCCCAGGATAGCTGGCTCCCGTGTGCTCTGACCATGCCACGGGAGTCGCAGGGAACGGATCGACAGCATCGGTGCTACGCCCCCAGTTTTGGAACAGTCTCTAGGAGGAACCCTTCAGTTTGTCCAGCCCCCAAGGGGTCTCAATCTTACTGCCTGGGGTAGGCCTCACTGCCTCCTTCCGGCGAACCTCTGGGGCTCCAGCACTCGTGTTTCACACCATGAGCTTTGCCTGGCGAGTCCAGCTGAACTGGACGCCTGGGAGAGACTAGGCCACTCTTCAGGGACTAATGCACCTCTGCCAGTGTTTGCAGTGACACACGCAGGGTTGGCAAACCAGGCAGGTTTATTAGTCACCTGTTACGCAGCATGGGGTGGCCTTAGGTCAGCAGAAAAAAATGAAGGTTAAAGCATCAACCGTTCTGGTCAGCCAGAGCCCAGCCATGCTGGAACGAAGGCTGGACACATGCACAGCTAGGTCGATGCAAGGCGGCCTACTTCAACCTAACTTTGTAGCATAGACCAGGTCTTTTAGCCTGTCCTGAGAGCAAACAGTCCTTCCCCCGCCCCCGGGTAACAATATGAAATAGGGGGGAAACTGAGGCACGCATGGGCTTCATTCAAAATATTACAGAGAATTCCCACTTTGTCACCTACCCTGCAGATGGAGGGGAGATTCCTCGCTCGGGTAGAGGTTCCTGCACTAGTGTGTACAGCTGCTCATGAATTACATCTCCAGCGGCAGTGTAGACAGGCCCCCCACAGAGCTCCATTTATGGGCCGCTCTAATTGTATCCTTGGGGCTAGTGCCAGGTTCTGTGGGTCCCCGAATCCAGCTGTGCCCGGTTCCAGAAGGGATGGACGTTGGCTTGGACACGCTAACATCTCCCATGTACAGTGTTACCCCTGGGCTAGCAGTGCATGCTGGGAGCGTGGGCTGCTCCATGGGGTACTGGTCCTCTTGTCAGCCTTGGGCCAGTGTCATTGGGAGGTGATGGAAGGAGCCAGCTTGGAGGGAACAGTCGGTGGCGCTGCCTACCTGTCTGTGAGGCTGGGGGAACTGGCTGCCGCTGGGCTGGCTGCAGTGCTGGTGCCCCATGGAGGCAGAAGGAGAGAGGAGAGGGCCTCCCTGCGTGGGAGTGGCGCGGGCTAGCCCAGGGGCCGAGTCCTGCGTGGGGGACCCGGCAGGGAGAGCCAGCCTGAACGCCTCCGGCTGGGCCCCCAAGACTGGTGGCAGCTTCAGAAACACGGGCCTTTCTGCCCCAGCGCAGCCATGTCCCCTGGACTGGGGATCCCACTGGAGTCCTGTTTGCAGCAGTCAGTAACGGGTGATGCCTCAAGGTGGGCTGGGGGTGGTTCAGCGCCAGGGTGGCTGCTTGACCCCGGTGCGGCCAGGACCCTGTGCAGGGACTGGGACTCCCTCCCCGAGGCCGCTTGTGTTTCCCTGCTTTCAGCTGGAGTGTTGGCATGGCCCTATTGCAGTGAGCTGGGGCCAGCCTGAGGTCTGGATCCCCTCCTCCCCCTGCCCTAAGAGCTGCTGCAGGGCCCCGGCTGCCCTCCAGTTGCAAAGGGGCGTGGAGGGTGCTCCGGATCTCTTAGGGCTCCCATTTGATCCTCTGCTCCCGAAATCGCTTGCCTGGCGGCAAGGGCATCATGTGCCCTTCCCCACCCCTCGTTGGGCCATGGGCGTCTGGCTAGGTCAGCCCCAAAGGTGAGCGGCACGGCCAGCCCTGACTCAGGCGCGGCTGAGCTGGTCTGGGGCGGAGGGGGATGGTGCTCCTGGAAACTATTTTGCAACCTCCGAGGTTAAAAAAGTCCAGGGTGACTCAGCCGAGCTGCTGCTGGGTGTCTCGTGGGCAGAGCTGCGGATCCTTGTTCCCTGCCTGGGTCCCTTACGCCGCGTGGCCCCCCGCAGCTGCAAGGCCGTCCCTGAGGTGAGCGGCGGGCTGGTAGGGCTGCCGAGGTGCCGGCTGGATAGATGGCTGGAGCTCGGTGTGACTGTCTGGGTGCCGGGCCGGGTTGTCGGGGAGCTGGAGTCTGAGCCACATTTGCCTCCCCCCAGCTGGAGCGGGGGCTCCCGGCCGTGCCCACTCCTTTTCCAGAGCTGCTGGGAGTGCCGTGGCCGTGCCACCTGTCTCTGCCGGCTCCAGCTCCTGCCCCCGGCACAGACCGCTTCCTCTCCTCCCTGCCAGGCGAGGAGTCCGTGCTTCCCTGCTACAGCGTGGCTTCTGGTGCCCCTCGCACCAGTCCCCCTCCCCATGGGTGCAGGGGTCTTGAGCCGAGGGGAGCGGGGGGGGGGGGCTGGGTCTCTGTGCCCCTTGCCCTCGCCGCCAGGTGACTGACTCTCCCCTTCCCCCGGCAGCGCCATGGGCTCCATGTTCCGCAGCGAGGAGGTCTGCCTGGCCCAGCTCTTCCTGCAGTCGGCCTCGGCCTACGCCTGCGTCAGCGAGCTGGGCGAGAGGGGGCTCGTGGAGTTCAGAGACGTATGTGCAGGCCAGGACGTGGTGCCCCCCTGTGGGGAGCAGAGGAGTGGGGTCACTGGCTGGGGTGGGGGGAAGTGGCCGTGGGGGGGTGCTTGGGACGTCTCATCTGCTATAGGGGAAGAGTCGGGGTACCGGAGCAGGGGAGGAAGGGGGCATGGGGAAGCCAGGGTGTCTGGTGCCAATGGGGGGCAGTGGGAGTTAGGGTTCATCACTGGGGCGCTGTTGGGGGGGGTAGGGGAAGTCGGGGTCCCTGACTGGGGAGGTGTCCGGGTGGCTGGTCCCAATAGGGGCAGGAATCGGGGTCCCTGACTGAGGGGTTGGGGCTGTTGGGGTGGCTGGTCCCTAGCGGGGTGGGCAGGAGGAGTCGGGGTCCCTGACTGGGTGGCTGATCCCAATAGGGGCAGGAGTTGAGCTCCCTGACCGAAGGGCTGGGGCTGTTGGGGTGGCTGGTCCCACCCTAGCTGCCCGGAGTCGGGGCCCCGCGCAGGGTGGGCTGCAGCTGGGCTCTGATGTGCTGTCTCGGCTTCCCCAGCTCAACCCCAATGTCAACGCCTTCCAGCGGCGCTTCGTGGGTGAGGTGCGGCGTTGTGAGGACATGGAGAAAACCTTCAGTGAGTGCCAAGCCACCCCGGGGGAAGGGACTCCTTCTGGGGGACAGGGAGACTTGGGGGAATGTCTAGGACATTGGGGACACCGTGGGGTGAAGGGAAGGGAGGGGAGGCTCTGGGGTGGTGGAGAGTCTGTGTGGGGAGGGAAGGGTGTCTCCTCTTTGGGCAGGTGGGAACCCCTGCAGGGAGGAGGTCTCTCTGGGGTGCCAGGGGCTGCACGTGGGGATGGGAGCCTGGAGTGGTGGGATGGAGGGGGTCTGGGGTGGCAGAGGCCCAGTGCTGTGGGGTTAAGTTAGTTAAGTCCAAAGCAGACTGTGAAGAGTTACAAAGGGATCTCACAAAACTGGGTGACTGGGCAACAAAATGGCAGCTGAAATTCACTGTTGATAAATGCAAAGTAATACACAGTGGAAAACATAATCCCAACTATACATATACAATTATGGGATGTAAATTAGCTGTTGCCACACAAGAAAGAGATCTTGTTATCATGGTGGATAGTTCTCTGAAAACATCCACTCCATGTGCAGCGGCAGTCAGAAAAGTGAACAGAATGTTGGGAATCATTAAGAAAGGGATAGATAATAAGACAGAAAAGATTATATTTGCCTCTATATAAATCCATGGTATGCCCACATCTTGAATACTGCGTGCAGATGTGGTCGCCCCATCTCAAAAAAGATATATTGGAATTGGAAAAGGTACAGAAAAGGGCAACAAAAATGATTAGGGGTATGGAACAGCTTCCGTATGTGGAGAGATTAATAAAATTGGGACTTTTCATCTTGGAAAAGAGACAAGTAAGGGGGGATATGACAGAGGTCTATAACATCATGAATTGTGTGGAGAAAGTAAATAAGGAAGTGTTATTTACTACTTCACATCTCATAAGGGTCACCCAATGAAATTAACAGGCAGAAGGTTTAAAACAAACAAAAGGAAGTATTTCTTCACCCAACGCACAGTCAACCTGTGGAACTCGCTGCCGGGGGATATTGTGAAGGCCAAAAATATAACTGGATTAAAAAAAAAACTAGATAAGTTCATGGAGGATAGGCCCATCAATGGCTATTAGCCCCAATGGTCAGGGATACAACCCCGTGCTCTGGGTGTCCCAAAGGCTGTGACTGCAGAAACTAGGGAGAGGGGGTCTCCAGCTGGGTACCCGATGGGGGCAGGCTATGCACGGGCAGTGTTGATGGGCGCTGTGTCCCTGCTGCGCAGCGTTTCTGCACCAGGAGCTGCGGAAGGCAGGGCTGGCACTGGGGCCCTGCCCTGAAAGCCCCCCGGCCCCTCTGCCCCGTGATGCCCTGCACATCCAGGAGCAGTCCGAGCAGCTGGCCCAGGAGCTGCGCGAAGTGAGCCGCAACCGGGAGTCGCTGGGCGGACGCCTGCGGGAGATGCAGGAGTACGCGCAAGTCCTGCGCGAGGGGCAGCGCTTCACCGGCCAGCTGGTGAGTCCTTGTACGGGGCCAGAGCAGTGGCCTTGGGGTTGAGGAGGGGGCTGGAGGGAGCAGAGGAGGGGCAGAGCAGAGAGGCCTGGGGGACAGGGAGGGGATCGTTGGAGTATGGGGTCCCGGGGTTGGGGGGCTGGGAGGGTGTGATGGGGTCCCTGGGGCGTAACCTGGACTGGGGAGGCCGCTGAGCCCTGTTCCACCAACCTGGGTTGCCTCTCACACTGTGGTGCTACAAACCTTGCACAGACACTGCACTTACACAGCCATCCACAGACAGAGACATGCCCAGCTGAGTTACATGAATAGGGGTTGGGGGGTGGGATAGCTCAGTGGTTTGAGCATTGTCCTGGTAAACCCAGGGTTGTGAGTTCAATCCTTGAGGGTACCACTTAGGGATCTGAGGCAAAAATCAGTACTTGGTCCTGCTAGTGAAGGCAGGGGGCTGGACTTGATGACCTTTCAAGGTCCCTTCCAGTTCTAGGAGATAGGATATCTCCATTAATTTATTTATTTAATTTATGAATGAATCTCCCAGCCACTCATGATCTCCCACCCCAATCCCCCCAGCTCCAGCCCTACATCCCAGGACCGTAATGTCTTACACTGGTCAAGAACCCCTTGGGCAGTGCAAGTTCATTAAGTAGTTCGTCACTCCCTCTATGCGGAGCGGACACACACTAGCCTTTGCAACCTGAGCTGAGATCTCCCAAGCAGAACACACTGTTTTAGGTAAAATATAAAACAGATTTATTAACTCCAGAAAGATCAATTTTAAGTGAATATAAGTAGCCGGCACAGAGATCAAAGTTGGTTACTTGAGAAATAAAAATAAAATAAATTTGCAATCTAAGTTCTACAAACTAAACAGGATTTGAATCAAGCAGTGTCTCACCCTGACTGATGGCACAATCAGGTTACAGATCCTCAATGCCCAGGCTGGGACTCTTCCAGCCTGGGATCACCCTCCCCAGTTCAAAGTCTTTGTCCTCCAGACGTTTCCCCTCCCAACTCAGGTCAACACCTGGAAGAAAGAGGCCAAGTGATGATGCCACTGTCTCTCTTACAGCTTCTTCCAGCTCGCTGGAAAGATCTTTGCTGTGACATGGGGATCAGGCAGTCCCCATTGGTCAAGCAGTCTCCATTTCATGCTCTTTCTGAGAAGTCTCTGGGATGGCTGTTGGGAGAGTGGATTCCCTTTAATGGGTCATCAGCACATCTGGCTGGTCCTTTGTTGCAATTGAAAGGTTGGCTGGGGGCATCTCCCAACCTCACAACTATTTCAGGAACACATGTAGCAATGCTTCATAACTTCGCATACAACGAGAGCACAGACAATCAAATGGGATTAATGTTCAACAGATCAAGATTTTTAAAATAATACCTCACAAGACGTACTATATACAAAACTTATCATAATTATATGACAGTAGAGAATATGGTCATTCCAGGGTTCTACTTTGAGGTATAGAGGGGCAGAATGGAAGGGAATCTGGGAGGCAGAGAGGGGATGGGTGGGGGTGTCCTAGAGGTTGGGGGGCAGGGAGGGGTGGAGCGGGTCACCCCCAGGGCTGGGCACTGGTGTGTGTGGGCCAATGGTGGATTCCTGGGGGAGAACGGAGAGATTGCCAGGTAAGGAGGGGGGCACCGTGGCGCCGGTTGCCTGGGGAAGGAGGGAGCCCCGTTGGGCTGGGCAGCTCCTCTGACGGTCTCTCTCCCGTGTGGCAGGCATCACTGGGCTCCCCTGCCCGGCCCCGTGCCCTCTCGGACCAGGAGCCCCTGCTCAACCCGTCCATGGCACCGCGACTCGATGTCAAAGTCAAGTGAGTTGGTTCCAGAGCGGGTGGGATGAGTTCCAGATGGGGCAGCAGCCGTGAGGCAGGCCCCCCGCGGGACGCTGAGCAGCAGCTGTGGGGCAGGCCCCATCTGGGACAACGTGGGGATTAGGGGGAGAGCGGGGCTGTGCCTGGGACATGGCGGGTTCTGTGGTAGTGCCATGGATGCTGTGATGCCCTTGGGCGCTGTGGGGCTGTTCTGCCCTGGGATGCCAGCGCCCCCCCCTTGGCTCTCTCTTCTCTCCCCTCCCCCAGCTTTGTGGCGGGCGTGATCCACCCTTGGCGGGTGACCTCCTTTGAGCGGCTGCTGTGGCGCGCCTGCCGCGGGTACCTCATCGCCAACTTTGTGGAGATGGCGGAGCCCATGGAGGACCCAGCCACGGTGAGTGCGGGGTGGGAAGGGGGGTTGGAGCAGGTCTGGGTGTCTGTGAGGGGGGCAGGCCTGGAGGGGACGTGGGTGGATCTGAGTGGGGTGGGGCTGGGGAGGTTTCTCTGGAGCCTGGGAGCATGGGTGGGGGTGGTTTGTAGGCACCCCTGTGCTGTGCTGAGGCTCATGGGTAATGTGCTCCTCCTGCAGGGTGAGAACATCACCTGGGTTATCTTCCTCATTTCCTACTGGGGGGAGCAGATCGGACAGAAAATCCGCAAAATCTCGGACTGGTGAGTGCTGCCCCCTACCCGTCCCGTCTCCTCGCCGTCTATCTGTCTGCCTGTCCACCCCCCTAGCAATTCCTGCCCCAAGCTCCGGCGCTCCATATGCCTGCTGCTGTCGTGTGAGGGGTCCAGGTGCCACACCGAAGCCGCTCTTGTTCCTGTCCTGGGGAGCTAGAAGTCCAGGGTGGCAATTACCCCCGCCGCCTGGTGTGGCTGTTCCCTGGGGGGAATGGGAGCAGAGCGCCAGGGCCCCCTCCAGCCGGCTGGCCCGACTCCTCATGCCCATAGGAGGCGCAGGATGGATGGCAGTCGTTTGTGCCTCCTCCCCCCCCACCCCGCCCCCCAGGCTGTTCGGTTTCTCCCACACACAATTCAGCCCCCCTCTCCGCCAACATGCCCCCCGCTCACCTGTGCGTGTCTCCCCCAGCTTCCACTGCCACGTGTACCCCTACGCCGACTCGGAGGCCGACCGGCTGGAGGTGCTGAATGGGCTGCTCACCCAGATCAACGACCTCACCACGGTGAGATGGGGGGGCCCCGAGGACACTCCCCGGTCAACGACCTCACCGCAGAGAGATGGGGGAGCTGCGGCGGGGGGGAGGGGGCGAGGACACTCCCCGCTCAACGACCTCCAGCGTTAGGGTCCCAGGCTGTAAGGGAGATGGGCAGCAGTTGAGGCCCCTACCAGGGTGGAGAGGAAATATTGGGCTGGGGGGCCCCAGCTGTGTTGGAATATTGGTGGGGTTGGTGTCTGCCCCTGTGAACCTCCCTCCCCCCGGCAGGTGCTGGGGGAGACGGAGCAGTACCTGTCCCAGGTGCTGCAGAAGGTGGTGCTGACGCTGCCGGCCTGGCGCGTGAAGGTGCAGAAGATGAAGGCCATCTACCTCATCCTCAACCAGTGCAGCTTCAACGTCATTGAGAAGTGCCTCATCGCCGAGGTGTGGTGTCCCGTGCGTGACCTGCCACAGGTGCAGGAGGCCTTGCGCCACGGATCGGTACGTGCCTCCGCCTGCCCCCCCCCC
>NC_048299.1:142261777-142284707 GCF_013100865.1 Trachemys scripta elegans
CCCCCCCCCACGGATCGGTACATGCCTCCGCCTGCCCCCCCCGCCACGCCACGGATTGGTACATGTCCCCCGCCACGGATCGGTACATGTCTCTGCCCCACCCCCCCACGCCACAGATTGGTACATTCCCCATCCCCCCCCACCTCCCCACCGATTGGTACATGCCTCCGCCCATCCCCATCTCCCCACATCATGGATTGGTACATGCCCCCCCCCCACGGATTGGTACGTGCCTCCCCCTGCCCGCCCCCCCCGCCCCCATGCCACGGATCGATACATGTCCCCCCGCACGGATCGGTACGTGCCTCCCCTTCCCCCCTCCCCCTGTGCCAGTCCATGTTCTCCCCCCTCCACGGATCGGTAGGTGTTTCCCCTTCTGAGTAGGTGTGCCCCAGCCGCTCCCCACCCCCTCCTACAATGCCGCACTTCTCTCCATGCCCTGGCCTGCCCTGCTCCCCAGGTGGCAGTGAGGGGGGGTGGATTGGTGTTGCCTCGAGGCTCCCTGGTCCCAGGCCCGCCTTCCCTTGCAGCACAAGAGTGGCTCGGGGGTGGAGTCGTTCGTGCACCGGATCCCCAGTTCTGAGAGCCCTCCCACCCTCATCCGCACCAACAAGTTCACCACTGGCTTCCAGAGCATCGTCGACGCCTATGGGGTCGCCAGTTACCAGGAGGTGAACCCGGGTAAGGGACCTCCGGGGCCACCCCGCCCCACCACCCTCGGGTTGGATCAGAGCCAGCGCCCTCTACAGGGGAAAAGCCTCATGGCCCATTCCCCACCCTCTGAGCCATCCAGTCCCCCGCCCTGGGGCCAGATTGGAGTCAGCGCCCCCCAGAGGGAAAAGATCCCGTGTCTCATTCTCAGCCCCCCTGAGCCAGCCAGTCCTCGCCCTGGGGCCAGATCAGAGCTCGTGCCCCCAAGAGGGGAAAGACCCCGTGTCTGGGCTGTGGCACGGTGGTCTGGGCCTGTGTGGGGGTGAGGGGCCCATGTGGGATGAGAGGGCTTCTCTCTGACATCTCCCTGTCCCCACAGCGCCCTACACCATCATCACCTTCCCCTTCCTGTTTGCTGTCATGTTCGGGGACGTGGGCCATGGGCTGCTGATGTTCCTTTTTGCCCTCTGGATGGTGCTGGCAGAGAACAGCCCCCGCATGAGGGAAGCGCGCAACGAGGTGAGCGAGGGCGGGGGAACTGCTAGGGTGGGGGGATGGGGGAGAGCTGTGCTGTTATGGAGCTGTGCCTCCATCTGTCTGTCTGTCTGTCTGTCCCCAGATCTGGCAGACGTTCTTTGAGGGGCGCTACCTGATTCTGCTCATGGGGGCCTTCTCCGTCTACACCGGCTTCATCTACAATGAGTGCTTCAGCAAGGCCACCGCCATCTTCCCCTCTGCCTGGAGTGTGGCCACCATGGTCCACCACTACAACTGGAGGTGGGCACTGCCCCCCCGCGGGACCCCCGCCTGATACCCTGCTCCCCCTGTGGGACCCCCACCTGGTACCCTGGTCCCACCCGCAAGATCCCGGCTTGCTTCCCTGCTGGTACCTTGCTCCCCCTGCGGGACCTCCACCTGGTACCCCGCTCCCCCCCGCGGGATCCCGGCCTGCTCCCCTGCCTGGTACCTTGCTCCCCCTGCAGAACCCCACCCACTACCACCCCATGGGCTCTCCACCTGGTACCCTGCCCCCATCTGCTATCCCCCACGGGGTCCCTCTTCTCACACACCAGCCTGCTCCCCTGCCCCTATACCTGTTACCCACCTGTGGGATCCCCCTCCCTTCTGTCCCATTCCTGGCTCTCCACCTTCACGTGCCCCCTCCCTGCCACCTGCTCTGCGTGCTCCCCTGTGTCAGCACTGCCTCCCCACGTACTGCCCCGTCTGTGTCCCCACTCTGCCCAGCCCCTCCCCCCAGCACTGACACCCCCCTGTCCCCACAGCTCCGACTACTTAGCCAGCCACGCCTTCATCACCCTGGACCCCAACGTCACTGGAGTCTTCAAGGGGCCCTACCCCTTTGGGATCGACCCGGTGAGTAGGGAGGGATGGGGGGACGTGCTGGCCAACCTCCTCTCCCCCCCCCCACACACACCTCCGCTCTGCTCCCCCCCACTGGGAGCTGCGTGCCCACCTTGGCTGAGACGCCTCCTCTCACCTGGCTGCAGGTCTGGAGCCTGGCCAACAACCACCTGAACTTCCTGAACTCCTTCAAGATGAAGATGTCGGTGATTCTGGGCATTATCCACATGAGCTTCGGGGTGCTGCTCGGCGTCTTCAACCACCTGTGAGTCGCCGCTGCCTGGGGGGCTGCCGATGCCCCCCCGCGCTGCCCACCTGTGCCCCCTCGCTTCGGCCCGGCAGGAGGAGAGGGCTACAGAGCCTGGCGCATCCCCCACTCTGGCCCCACCCTTTCCTTGTGCCCGGGGATCTGCATCTGCGGGAAATCCTGGCCCTGGTGCGGGGAGGATATTGGCCAAGGATTGGCACCTGAGCCTGCCGACAGCCCCTCAGGGCAGCAGTGCAGGGCCCCAGGCCACCTTGCAAGGGTCGCTGCTCCCTCCATGGGGGCGGGCAGCCCGGCTATGCAGGGCCCGGGCCGACTCCCCTCTCGCTGGCACACAGGCACTTCAGGCAGCGGTACCAGGTGGCACTGGTCTTCCTACCCGAGGCGATCTTCCTGCTGGCGCTCTTCGGCTACCTCGTCTTCATGATCTTCTACAAGTGGCTCACGTTCAGTGCTGTCAACTCCCTGCTGGCACCCAGCATCCTCATCCACTTCATCGACATGTTCCTGTTCACCGAGAACCCCGACAACTACCCGCTGTATCCGGGACAGGTAACCCCGACAACATTTGCTGTGCCTGGGATTGGTAACCCGCACAGGTAACCCCGACAACCCCTCTACTGGAACGGGTCACCCCGACAACCGCCCGCTGTGCCTGGGACGGGTCACCCCGACAACTGCCCGCTGTGCCGGCCAAGTGACTCTGGACAGAGCACGAGAGCTACAGAGCTTTGCACAGAAACCGTCCTGCCGGAGGCCCCGGGTCCGATCTCCCCCGGACGGGCCCTGGGGCTGGGCAACCCCTCCACAGCCAGGGCCCCCTGCCCATGCTGGTGTCGGCCCGCAGCACAGAGCAGCAGCCTCTGTAAAAGTCCCTCTGTTTGACCCACGTGATTCGAAGGGGGAGTGCAGCTCGGTGTGGAGAGTGGGATGTGCTTGGGGCCGGGCGGAGCCGAGGGCCTGGATTGCTCTGTGCCAGCTTCTCTGCCAGAGGCTTCACACTGGGTGCCGAGAATGGCTGCGCTAGTCCCCTAGGGGAGCCCCTGGAACAACATGGGGTTCACTGCCTGATGCGGCCAAATCCCCTGCCTGTCTCAGTGCCCATCCATCCTCCTCTGCCAGCGCAGCTCACACCAACAGGCCCCTCCGGCCTGGTATCCCCCCCGCACTAGCCTGCTAATCTCCCGCTTTGCACCATGCCCATGCTGGATCGGACCGATGGCCCCTCTAACCTGGTACCACCCCCCCATGTTGGCTCAGCCCGTGTCGGGGTTGGGGATGCTGCTCTCACGACCCTCCCCCCTCTCCCCACTGCAGGTGACGGTGCAGAACGTCCTGGTCGTCCTGGCTCTGGCCTCTGTGCCTGTCCTGCTCTTGGGCACGCCCGTGTACCTGTGGTGCCAGCACCGCCGCAGGGGGCACCCTCGTCTCGGGGTAAGGGGCTGGGCGGGGCCCTGGAGGCCCCTGGAGGGCTGGGGTGGCGGCAGGGTTGTGGGGCTCTGTGGGACTTCTCCTAAGGGAGCTGCAGGTGCCGTGGGGAGGGACGGGGGCTGTGATCTGTGGGGTGTGTCCCCCACCCCTCATGTCTGATGTGTGGCTCTGGGCTCTATACAGCTGGGCCCACCTGGGGACGCCGGGGAGCGCCAGCCGCTGCTGAGCTCGCAGGAGCCGGGGAACTCGGTGAACGTGATGGAGGCCGATGTGGAGCGTGGCGGGCGTGGCCCTGAACCTGAGGTGAGATCCCTGTGGCACTGTGGTGGCTGGGGAGAGGGACGGGTTTAGCGCCACTGGGTGCCGGGACAGTGTCCTGCCAGTCCCACTCAGCATGGGGGAGCCCCACAGTGGCTCTGGCCCCGGCCACGTTCCAATCTGTGAGCCGGAAATGTCCCTGCACTGAGTGGGGGCGGGGCCATTCAGAGGGGTGGGGCTTGACAAGCTGCTGCCCATCCCCCCAGCATGGCACAGAGTGGCCCCGGAGTGGAAGGATGGGGCCCTGCGGTGGGCAGGAGACCCTGAAGCTATGAGCGGCAGGGACGGGATTAGCCCCCCTGCCCATCCCAGTCTTCTCTCGCTCAGCAGTGCCCTCACCAGTGCTCTGGGTGGGCACAGGGGGCGGGAATGGGCGCTGCTGGGTGGCTGGGCTCCCATGTAGCCTGTGATCTGTGGGCTGTCCCGCTCCAGCACTGCGAGATCCGGCCCCAGCCGACAGCCAGCTGGGTGAGCTCCAGATGGTCTGTGTCTGCCCAGGCCCACGGCCAGGGGCAGAGAGAGCTTGTGGATGGGCCTGGGGTCAGCTCAGTGTGCCAAAGCTGGAGGAGAGTGGCCGGGCATGGCGTCCCGCTCCCCCCGCCCGGTGCTGCCCTACGCCCCGCGGCTGGGCATGGCGTCCCGCTCCCCCCGCCCGGTGCTGCCCTACGCCCTGTGGCCGGGCATGGCGCCCCGCTCCCCCTGCCTGGTGCTGCCCTATGCCCCGCGGCCGGGCATGGTGCCATAGTGGGTGCTGCCATTCACCCCGTCCCACTGCCTTGGTGTCTCCCGCAGTTTGAATTCTCTGAAGTCTTCATGCACCAGGCCATCCACACCATCGAGTACTGTCTGGGCTGCATCTCCAACACGGCCTCCTACCTGCGCCTGTGGGCGCTCAGCCTGGCCCATGCACGTGAGTCGGGAGTGGGGGGGTGTGTGTGTGTCTCACAGCCTCCTACCTGCGCTGAGCCTGGTCCACACATGCTTTGTGGCCCCTCCTGCAGACCCCTGGAGAGAAGGGGAGGAGGTTATGGGTGGATGTGGGAGTGGGAGGGAGGCCTGCCTGTGAGGGGCAGGGCGGGGTGGGTGCGGGAAGGGAGGCGTGGGGGTGGGAGGGAGGCCTGTGAGGGGTGGGTGCAGGGGAGGGAGGTGTGGGGGCAGGGGAGGGAGCCTGGGGGGGCAGGGCAGAGTGGGTGGCGAGGCGGGGTGGGAGGTGTGGGGGCAGGGGGGCATGCCGAGCTCTGACCCCCCCATTCCCCCTGCAGAGCTGTCGGAGGTGCTGTGGACCATGGTGATGCGGAACGGTTTCCTGCTGCACATCTACGCGGGTGGGGTGCTGCTGGTGCCCGTCTTTGCTTTCTTTGCCGTGCTGACGGTGGCCATCCTGCTGGTGATGGAGGGGCTGTCGGCTTTCCTGCACGCCCTGCGCCTGCACTGGTGAGCCCCCCCGCCCCGTACTCGCAGCGGGGGGAGGCGGGAGCTGCTTTGGACTCTGGGGTGCGGGGGACGGGCGGGTCTGGGGTGGGGCAGCCGCTGGGATGGGGGAGGCCCTGTGTGAGTTTTGGGGGGTGATGTCTGCGCTGACCCCCCTCCTGTGTTGTTTGCAGGGTGGAATTCCAGAACAAGTTCTACGTGGGCGCCGGGTACAAGCTGAGCCCCTTTGCCTTCCCCCCCGACAGCTGGGAGTAGGGCCAGCTCGGCACCAGGTGCCCCCCGCCACCCTCACCTCAAGGGGATGGCGCCCCCTCCCGCCCTGTCCTGGGGCAGGGGGCTCCCTTTGGGTTTGCACCTTCTACCCTGGCTGCTGCCCCCCGCCCCCCCTAAGCCTGGCGCTGTTTCCCTGCCCCTCCCCTCCCCTTTGGTCTGGTGCTGTCATCCACTGCCTGCCGGAGCCTGGCGCTCCCTGCCTGGGCACAGATTACGGCTGTCCTGTCTTTTGTACGATTAAAGAGTGAAACTGTCCCGTCCCTGTCGGTGTGTAACGGGAACCCGCTGGGCCTCTGGTGGTGCTCACGGGGCCTGGCCAGCTGAGCTCCCGGTTCAGGAGCGTGAACCTGCCGTGCCCTCTGCCAGCTCTCCCCACAGGTCTCACTCGAGGGGCACCTTGCACAGCCCCCGCCAGAGTGGCGCTGCAGTTACCTTACACTGGCACCAGCTGGCGCTGTCTCCCCTTGCTAAACTGGGCCAGCACCCCTGGGTGTGGATCATGTGCCAGGCCAGCTGGGGCCAAGGCTCCGTGGGTTCTACCCTGGTCAGCACTGGCTGGGAGGGAGGGGGGTGCTGAAGGCAGCTCCTGCCTGGGCGGGAGGGGGGGCAGGATCTGACCAGCCATGTGCTCTGCGCTCTGGGCACTGCCCTGCCCTGTGTCCTGGGCATGAGCTGTGGCTCGCGTTCCCCGGGGCAGTGCTCAGGGCTCCCCCCACACCAAAGGCTCGTGCAGGGAAGTTTAATGTCCATAAGCTGGGGAGACTTGTGGGGCAGCTCGTGGCCCAAAGGGAGAGCCTCGTGGCCTGGGGGGCCGGCCCTGCAGCAGCGGAGAGGGAGGGAGCCATGCAGCCCTGCCCCCAGCAGCTGGCTACGATAGGGGAAGCCCAGCCTGGCCAGGGATACTGTGAGCCGGGCAGCCAGGGGGGCTTCTAGTGAGACTCAGGCTGGAGCCTGCCTCTGTCACGCTGCGGCTGGGGCTCGCCCTGGGGCAGGCGTCTGAGTACTTGGGAGGGGGGTGAGCCAGAGTGGGTCCTATGCGCCCCCAAGCAGCCGGGGGACAACCCCGCTACCCATCACTGCTGCCCATAGTTGAGGGCAGGGGGGCTGGCGCCGTAGATGTTGAATGGGTGGAGACTGGCGGGCAGCGGGTAAGGTGCCACCCGTGGCTTGGCCCCGACGTATACGCTGTGGTAGGAGAGGGGCTTGTACAGGGGGGCCCCCAGCTCTGTGGGGAGAGGGCGCCGCGGAGCCGAGCTGTCCTGGAAACTGCGAGCGCCCGCGAGTGGCACGAGTGGAGGGTGCTGGAGCTGGGCGGCCTCTCTCAGGAGGGTGGCGGGGAGCTGCCCCCGCACACGGCGCCGGCCTGGCAGCCCTGGGGAGAGAGCAGAGAACAAGGTTGGGTCACAGCCACAGCAGGGCTGCTGTGCCAAGGTCCCCAAGCCCTGCCCCTGCTAGTGCGAGAGCCCCACCCTCTCCTGTGGCTCCGCCCCTGCCAGTGTGAGAGCCCCACCCCCTGCCTTAGCTCCACCCCCCGCCGCCTACCTCAACCAGTGCTGGAGGCTGAGCCCAAAAGCCCCAGCACCCGTCTGTGGCTCCCTGAGCCCTGCCCTGCTCACAGGGCCTGCCCATCTGCCCGTGAAGAGACCCCGGAGCGGGGCTCCTCCAGCACCCACATCCCCTATGCCCCCTCATGCCCCCAGCCCAGCAGCTGCAGCCCTGGGGTGCGCCCCGCCAGCTGTATCAACAGCCCTGCCCCTGCATGCTCTCCAGCTGGGCTGGGGGTGGGGGAGCACCCTGGTGTCAGAGCTAATAGCCCTGGGGGTGGGGGTTACCTTTCTCCTGCTTGTCCTTCACCTGGAAGGAGGGGCCCGTCCCTCGAGTGCGGGCCAAGGTGCCCAGCAGGGGTCCTGATGCCCCAGGCCTGCACATGAGAAGGGGGAAGGTGAGAAATGGGGAGGGGGCCCAGCTGGGGTGAGACATTTGGGAGGGGGGCAGGAGGATGGCCAGAGGTGCCCCTCCCCCACCAGAGCACAGCTCCCCTGGAAGACCCTCGCTGCAGACTATTTAATGAGCTAATTTGCACATGTGCAAACCATCCTGCACTGATTCTGGGGGTGGCTGGTGGGGGCTGGGCGGGAGTGGGCACTGAGGTACATAGCTGGGGGGGGGGAGCTGCTGGGGAAGTGATAGTGGCCTCTCCGCCTGGTGCCATCACTTGCCCCTCTTGACTGCTCTTTCCCTCTTCTCTTGGGATGGGACGGGGGGAGGGGCTGGGTGTGTGAGGGGCTGCCAAGTGGATGAGCCCTTGGGTAGGAGGGAGACCCCCCCAGTAGTTAGGACAGTGGGACCCTCTGTGGGGCGGGGAGTCACCAGTGCTCCCATCTCCCGCCGGGTGGGGAGGGTGCTGGAGGGGCAGTTACCAGTCGTCTGGCTCGCAGTCCCGGAACCCCTTGGCAAAGGGGTTACTGGCGATTTTCAGCTGTGTGATCTGCAGAGAGAGAGAGAGAAGGGTGAGGGAAGCAGCCCTCCAAAACCAGCCCCGGAGACCCCCCACCCCAGGGGGCTGGCAGCAGCTTGGGGACACCTGCCCAGACCAGCTGCTCCCTAGGCGCAGTGGGACAGGAATCCTGCGGAGAGACGCTGCATCCCCTGCATGAAATCAGCCCTGAGGCCACCACCCAGCAGGGGGTGCTGTGACCCCAGTGACGGGGCAGAGCCTGCACCACCCAGCCCCACCCTCCCCAGCAGGGGGTGCTGTGACCCCAGGGAGGGGGCGGAGCCTCCACTGCGTAGCCCTGCCCTGCCCCGCAGGGGGCGCTGTGGCCCGAAGATGGTGGGGGGGAGGGACTCCTGTGACCAGGGATCACAGGACAGGGGACTATAATGTCCAGCCCTGGGGCCCAGGGAGGGCTGGCTCAGTGCCTTGTAGGGGGGGGCCGGTTTCTGGGCCTCACACACACCCGGTGGTTCTGGTAGGCCGTCACCGCCATGAACTGGGTCTCCGCGAAGGTGAAGGATTTGAAGTTCTCGTGGGCGAAGCGCTCGCTGTCCCGGCGCGGGTCCACGTACACCACATGGAAGCGGGGCTGGTACCGGTGCATGGAGTTCAGGATGATCTGCGTGTGCCAGAGAAGAGCCATGCTTGAGATGGGCACCGGGACAGCCACTGCCCATGGCAACATATCCCGCCCTCTCCTTCACCCTACGGCATAGCTCTGCACACACACACACACACACCCCACCCCAGTCCAACAGCCCACCTTGCCCCGACCCTCACGGCCCATGGCACCCTGTCCCACCCCCCATCCTCCACGCTGTAGGGCCGCGTCCCGTGCATGGTCTCTCAGCAGCCTCCTGCCCCTGCCAATGGTGCCATGTCCCTGCCCCCCTGAGCCAGGCAGCCCCGGGGCTGGATTGGATCCGGCAGGGGCGCCCCTAGAGGGGAATGGCCCTGTGCCCATTCCCCACCCTGTGAGCCAACCAGTCCCCTGCAGTGGCCTTGGATCAGAGACAGCGCCCCCTAGAAGGGAAAGGCCCCCTGCCCCATTCAACCAGCCATTGCTTAACCTTTTTCGGAAGGTGAGGGGGACCCGTGTGAGTGCGGGGGGTGTTCCTGTTCTGCCAGATAATGCTGCAGCTGGGCGGTCTCTGGCCTTCAGGGAGTGTCCCCTCCCTCCCGCCCCCCACGGTGTGCCCGCTGCCCAGGTGTGGCACGGTGCCTCACGTGGCCGTTGTCGTCCAGCAGGTTGTTGGTGAGTTTGAGCTTGTCGAAGGAGACGATCTGCCTCATCCACTGGCCCCCCTTGGCGGGCGAGTCGGGGTGGAAGTGGACTCGGCCGGGCGCAGCCGGATCCGCTCTGCCAGCCACCAGCCACGAGGAGCTGTGGAAGGCATATCTGCAGGGAGAAGCCGGGCCTGAGCACTGGGGGCACCAGCTTTGGGGGTGTCCCCCCCGAGGTGGAGGCCTCATGCATTGACGAGGGCTGTCTGGGTCCCAGAGGTTCCTCCTGCCCCCTATAGAGGCCATGGGGGGGCCGGTTCCTGTTCTGGGCTCTAGGACATTTCCATGGGGGCCGGGGTCCTGCTCGGGGGGAAGGGGGGAGACAGTGGTGAGTGGGGGCATGTGACTGAGCAGTGGGGGGAGGCCCACACAGGCCATGGCTGGGGCAGGAGGTAGGTGGGGTTGGGCACAGCTGCCAGATCTATGGGCACCACGCCCAGCACAGGGCTGCCCCCTCCCCCACAGGCTGCTCTGCTCAAGGATCTGGTGGGGGGGCTGGGCAGGAGCTGTGCCCCCCCCCACGTGTATCCCCCCCACCTGTATCGCTTGTCGTCCAGGGGCACGAAGTCCATGAGCAGCACGTAGTCGGCCAGCGGGTCCAGCCCCGAGAGCTTCACCTGGAAGGTGGGGAACATCCTCCTGTGGGAGAGGAGAGGGGAGGGCATGGGGTCTCCCTATTGCACAGGACCTGGTGCCATTGGTCACAGGGGGAGAGGCTGGGGTTTAGGTCACAGAGTGGGGGGCGCTGGGGTCCCTGGTCACACAGAGAGTTGGGGGTCAACCTGTCGCATGTGGGGGGCTGGGGCTGCCAGTCACAGGGGAGGGGCTGGGGGCGTTGGTCACACGGGGCACTGGGGTTGCCCTGTCTCAGCCCTCTTCCCCGCTCAAGGGGCCCAGCAGGGTGACACACGGGGGCTGGGGTAAAGGGGGCAGGTGCCCACGGACTGGGGCATGTAGCAGCCTGGACACGGTGGGCGTGAGCATGAGTGTGGGGCAACATGAACCCACGCAGGAGCAGGAGAATGAGTGGGAGTGTGGGGGCTGAGGGCAGGGGCCAGAGGGGAGAGCCGGGGAGGAAGTAGGAGGCGGTGGGAGGGTAGTGGGGAAGCAGATGCATTTGAAGCACTAAGTGGCAGGGGCAGCGCTGCTGGTGGGGGGTGGGCAGAGCTGCCCAGCAGCCCCCCCACACCCCTCCTCCCGGGAACATCACGCTGCAGCAGCAGCTCATGGTCCCTGTAATATCAGACTGGGACGGAGCAGCTGGAAGACCAGGCATGGGGGGTGGGGGGGCAGACTCCACCCCGACTGCCATCCTCACAGCCCCCTCTCAATAGGCCCAGCACCTCCGCAGCCCCAAGACACCCAACCCCATTGGCATCCACCATCTGCCCCAGTGCCCCTTCTGTGCCCAGCCCCCTGGTGCCCAGACAAACCAGGCAGGGCGTGCTGGCTCCTGTCACTGGCCAGGCTCCTGGCAGTCCTTGTTCCACCCACCTCCCCCCATCTCTCCAAGGGCTGCAGGGCTGGACCCTGCAATGGGGTCCTGGGCAGCCGTGACATGTGGCACCAGCTGCCAGCCCTTAGCGCTGGGGGAGCGGCTTTTCTGGCCGGGAATGAGCCACGTTGCCTGGTGCAGCAAGGGGCCAGATCAGACTCCCAGGAGGGTGGGGGGTGGCACCAGATCCCCTTGCATGGAGCCAGGACAGGGTCGCACAAAACACCAGGCTGGGCCATGGGGGCACAGCTCCTGCCATAGGGGTAGTTTTTTGGGGGTGGTATGGCCCCTGCCAGGGGCTGTAATGTAGGGGGGGTACATGGGGATCCCTGTGCTGCCCTGCCTGGGCAATGCCCACCTACCTCCCTGCTTTGGTGACAATCATCTCGGTGCCCAGGCTGTTGAATTCCTCCCACAGGCTCCGCATCTCCAGTTGCACGGACACGTTGGACACGTGCTGGTTCTTCCTGGCCGGCTGGACACCGTCCCCGAGCCCCGCGGCCCCCTCCCCAGCAGGGACACCAAACCTGACGCAGGTCGGCGGGGGCCCCAGCAGGCAGGGAGCCCCCACGGGGCTGCCCCACTCAGGAGCAGAGGCGAAGGGGCCCCCGTCTGACGTCAGGACACTCAGACTGGCTGTGAGGAATGCTGGCAAAGGAGGGGAGAGGATCAGTGCCAAGCCCCTGTGGCTATGGGCATCGGGGGGCTGGGACATGGACACAGAAACCAGCCGAGGCATCTTCTGGTGTGTCCCAAAGCGCCTGCGAGCTGGGGAAATGGCAGTGCCCCTTGAGACCCCCAATGCTGTCCCTCAATCCCGACCCGCAGCCCACTGCTATCCGGCCCTGAGCTCCCCCCACCAGCGCCCGACCCGCAGCCCCGTTATCCCAGTCCTAAGCTCCCCCCACCAGCGCCCAACCCGCAGCCCCCTGCTATCCCAGCCCTGAGCCTGCCCCCCACCCCCGACCCGCAGCCCCGTTATCCCAGCCCTGAGCCTGCCCCCCACCCCCGACCCGCAGCCCCGTTATCCCAGCCCTGAGCCTGCCCCCCACCCCCGACCCGCAGCCCCGTTATCCCAGCCCTGAGCCTGCCCCCCACCCCCGACCCGCAGCCCCNCCCCTGTTATCCCTGCTCTGAGCTCCCCCCAGCCCCGACCTGCAGCCCCCTGTTATCCCAGCTCTGGGCTTCCACCCCCCGCCCCCAACAGCTCTGCCAGTGCCCCTCAGTACCAATCCGCAGCCCTCCACGCGCCCAGCCCTGGGCTCTTTCCATAAAGCTCTGCTGATCCAACCCCCCATCCAGCTGGGTTTGCAAAGTGCCTCATGCACGGGAGGGGCCCCCACTGCACTCACTGACCATCAGCATCATCTCCGGCATCGTTGCTGCTCCAAGGGCTTCATAGCTCTGATGCTCCAGCACCTCTCATCATCCTGATCCCCCTTTCAGGGAGCCTCAGCTCCCCCCCCATCACTCTCACACCAAGCCCCTCTCTGTAGCAAAATCCCCTTTCCCAGGGACGCTTGTTCCTTCCTGAGACCCCATCCCCTTCTGCTCTCCCCAGGCAGTCAGTAACCGGGCACTGAGCTCCGGCTTCTGGAGCTGGGCGACCCCTGCTCGGCTGGTGTTTGGACTTCAGCATCACGGAGAGGCGTTAGCCAGGGCTGCTCCCGCAGGCCCCAAGCCAGGGCACTGGGCACCCCATCAACCTGCTATCCTGGCAGCTTGGCCTCCTGCTCACACCCACTGGTATCTTAGCCCTACACACTGGCCACAGCCAGGCCAGAGATCACCAGTTCCTTCATCAGGGGAATAGAACCCAGGAGTCCTGGCTCCCAGCCCCCCTGCTCCGCTCTAACCCACCAGCTCCCTCTGCCCCCCCCCCCCCGCATGCACACGCTTTGTACAGGTATGTAGCATGTACCTGTGTTCAGTACACGCTGTCAGTAAATTCTATGAGCTGTAACGATTCCCACGCCCTGTCCGAGTCGGGGTGAGGGACTCTGACCACCCAGCCAATCTGCTCTACACAGAGGCCACCTTGGCATAACCCTGCGCGCTCCTCACGGCACAGCGACCCCTAAACGCCGTACCGAGGCCCTGAGAGTGGTTGCAGGGGTTAGGAACGTGGGTCTCTTGTGCTCAACGGGCTCTGGAGTTTAGCTAGCGACCGAGAGGGCAGGGCCTGACCCTGACCCCAGCCACACACCGCAGTGCTCAGATCGCTGGAGCTGGGGTCCTATGTGCCCTCTCCCCTCACACCCAGCCCCCCTGCGTCTCCCCTTGCCCACCCACCGTTTGTAGCCGAGTCCCTCGACGCCCCGTAACTCACTGTAGGCGGGACAGGTGCGAAATGCCCCAGCCGGGCGGAGTGGGGATGGGGGCGCGAGGGAGGTAAATGGGCCAACGGGAAACGTCAGCGAAGGGTTCCCAGCAGAGGAGCCCCCGGCCGGATTTACCTGCCATCGGTGCAGCGGGCGTGGCGCCGGCTCCCTGGCCAGAGCCCGTCTCCCCGGCCCAGTGTGGCTGTAACTCGGTTTCTGAAGCCTCCTGGCTGGACCTGGCGATTTTATTCTCCGGCTCGGGGGGCGGAGATTCACCCAGCGCGGCGCGGCGCAGCGCTGAGCAGCTCCTGGGGGGGCACTGGCCGGCTCAGGGCGAGATGAGCGGAGAAATCCTCCACCCCACCTCCCGCCCTGGGCAGCGGCTCCGCCGTCTGTATTGATGAGCAGACCGCAAGCGGGGCACTGGGGGCAGCTGCCCTGGAGCACGGACTGGACTCAGCCAATATCCCCCGAGCCGAAGGGGCGCTGACCTCCCTGCTGGGGGTAGGGCTTAGCTTGGCCGCTCAGACCTGAATGAATTCTTCCTTGCACAGCCCCAGAGCACGGGACACGAACCCAGCCATGAGGGGACCAGCCGGCTCCCCGGCCTGAGGTGGGAGGGATGGTGAGGGACTGCCTGTTCCCTAGCCCCACACGGCGAGCGGGCCCAGGGTAACCATGCCAGCGGCTGTGCTGACGGAGCCGGCATCGCTGGGAGCAGGAGCAGGCCCAGTGGAAGGGGCAGAGTGCGTTCAACTCTCTCTGCACCGACCCACTCCTCGGCTATCCCAGTCCTGGCCTCCCAACCACACAACTCAGCCCTTGCCCCTTAGTTCTGACCCACTGCACCCTGCTATCCTAGATCTGGACTCCCTTCCCCTCAGCTGTGCCACCCCTCGATCCCGGCCTGCTGCCCCCTGCTGGGCTAGCACTGGCCTCCCCTTCCCACCTCAGCCCCACATGACAGTCTCCCCAGCTCCTCCTTTCCCAGCTCTGTTGATCCCCCTCTGGTCTCCCAGCAGCCAAAGGATGAATTAAATAAAACCCCTGGGACATTTGCCCACCGTTCGTCAGACTTTTTCCTAAAAGCCGTTTTATAATCAGCCGTTATTTGGCAAGGTTGGCATTTCTGACACTTGTAACTATTCGATGGCACGTCGTCCCGCAGCCCAAGAAGTTACAGGGCAGATCTCCGTTCCTAAAGCCAATGAACTAACAGAAATCAAGCCAAACGGGGGGGTGGGTCCATATTGATCCCCAGGACTGCATAGTGCCATGCGTTACAAAGGAAGGACACTCCAGTGCAAACGCTCCCTTGTGCGACAAGGCGGGTGAGTCAGTTACACCCATGTCCACCCCCAACCATTAAAATCCCGGGACGTCCCTCCTTGTGTCACACATTGCACAGCACTCGGCCACCGCCACAAATCTTCAGCTGGCCCCGCTAACAGCTGCAGCTTCCATCCCACTCAGAAGCAAAACCCCACCCAAGTATCCGGGGGACATCAGAGGACAGGGCCTAGTGGCTGGAGAACTGGAATGGGCTCCGTTCCCAGCTCTGTCGCCGGCCGGCCGCAATCACTTTCCCGCTCCGTGACTCGGTTTCCCCATCCGTAAAACGAGGCGAGGGCTGCGCTCTGCTTTGTGAAGGGCTCTGAGCACTGTCGCTAACAGCTGGTAAGCTAGAAGCTCACGCCGGTCTGGTGCCACTTACGGACTCTGTCCTGGAGCTTAGATGATTCCCTGTTTATGCTGAATACCAGCTTGCTCTCAAATGTCACCACATCAACACTGTAAATGGTGCCCCTCCAGCCCGCAAGCCCCGGCCCCTCCGTGCTGTGTGGGTTCTGACCCCTGCTGGCCGGTCTGGGCCAGACAACCAGGAGAAGCTGCGAATCTGAACTCAGAGCCCCCTCTCCGCTTCTCTGCCTCCCCCAGGGCAGCAGCTGTTGAGCTGAGTGGGGGTGTGGTGGGGGGGATCCTTCAAATTGTGCTCCCCCCACTCTCAGCAGGTACTAGTCGTCTCTGGTAGAAACCCCTAGCCCCACCACCCCGCTGCAGGGCAGGAGCCCCGGGGTTCCCCCCTCCCTGCAGTTTGCTTGGCAGAGAATGCGGGGGTGGGGGCTTCGCACGTCACACTTTTACTGCTCGTGAGCCGCGGTTTGGCAAGCTTGTGGCACCATCCGGCTCACAGGATCAGAGCCCTGGTGCTAAAGGTGGCATTGGCTCGGTGGGCGGAGCCAGATGCTTATTAGAATCATAGAATCTCAGGGTTGGGAGGGACCTCAGGAGGTCCTCTCGTCCCACCCCCTGCTCAAAGCAGGACCAACACCAACTAAATCATCCCAGCCAGGGCTTTGTCAAGCCGGGCCTTAAAAACCTCTAAGGAAGGAGATTCCACCACCTCCCTAGGTAACCCATTAGACAGAGGTTAAAGGAGCGTGAGACCGGCAATCAGGTGGGGCGGGACAAGAGAGAGGTGACCAAAGGACCTGGCCAAGGATCCCACCCCAGGGTTGGTGAGGGTTTAGCTGAAGCCGGTGGAGTTAGCGGTATCAGCTGGGGCTCTCCGTCTGGGCCAGTCAGGAGGCCAGGGGGCAGGCCCAATGGCGTCCCGGGGGATCCCGGCATCCCCGGGGACGCTCGCTCCTTCCTGGCCACGCAGCCCTCGCCCCCTCAGAGTGACCCCCAGAAATTTGTGGGGGTGAGAAGTGTCATTCCCAGTAACACTTGCCCATCAACCCTCGGTTCAATGATCTCAGCACAACCATCTCGCCCATTGCCAGGCTGTCAGCTCGTCACCGTGCCAACCCCCAATTGTACCAGGAGCCCGGCAGACCCCTTTGGCCCGGCCTATTTAGCTCCAGCTTTTCTGGGCTGTGTACGGCTGAGCTGGCCTGATCCTTTGGATGAGGCAGAGGACAGGTCCCCGGGGGCCCTGCCAGGACCCCTCCCTCATATAGCAGGAAGCACGACCCCCAGGCTCAGCCCCCAGCAGCCACGGTCTGGGGAGGCACAGGGCGGGACTTGCTGGTAGCTAGCCGAACTGCCCTGGCATCGGCCAGGAGCAGAGCCGGGGCGGCCAGTTGCTGCACTGGACGGGCACAGCGGGGGATTCTGCCCACGCGCCGTCGGCAGTGGTACTCAGCCACTCACGAGCTGGGGCAGCACATCGGACACTGAGGGAGCCACCTGTGATTCATCCTGCCCCTCAACGGGGACCGTGGGGGACACTGCCTCATGCAGGCCTGGCTGGAGCCCCAGCCCCAGATGGCTACTGGCCATTGCAGAAGTGGCTGGGGGCCAGGGCCGGCCGGCCGCTCCCGGGTGTCCCTGGCTCCGTTTGGCCGTGGCAGTGTGCGCCACAGCCTGATGCCCCAGCCCACCCTGGATCCCTGGGCTGCTCCCAGAGCCCTCACGGGGTCTGTACTGCAGACACTGGGGCTGCTGGTTAGCCTGGGGGTGGAGTACGGACGCGCCCTGTTCTCTGGCTGGCAGCACCCGAACTGACTGCGCCCTCTGCGACTGGTGGGCACCGCACGCACCCTGTGGGCACAGAGGGACAGCCAGCGGGCACTGCCCATGTGCTGGGGGACATAAAGGGGCCCAGTTATCACAACAGATGTCACTGCTCCCCCCTCACCCTGCCCCACGGGCCGGTGTCACCAGGCCAGGCAACCGGCCCAGCCATTGCACCGACAGACTCTGCTGCGGGAGCCCGGCTCCCAGCTCCCTCCCCCTGCTCCTGGGGCCCAGGCAGGCCAACAGCCCCCTCATCCCCGTGCCCAATCTGAGGCCTGCTCCAGTGCTCACCCCCCCATGCTCCCTGCTGTCCCACTAAGCAGCACCAACAGGCATAATTCCCCCTCCCCCGCTCTGGCTGTGCGCAGCCCCCAGGCTCAGGACCTCCACGGCCCTCATCCATCTTCCCCCTGCCAAGCTGCTGTCAGGGCCGGAGCGCCTCCTCTCACACCTGCTCATCTCAGCGCTCGATACGCGCCGGCCCTGCCAGGGACTTATTGGAGCTGCCAGCGCTTGCGACAGAGGGAGATAAATGGGGCAGCGCCGGATGGCGCTGCAGGGGACAGGGAGGATGAGATGCGGGGCGGGAGGCACGGATGGAGAAGTGTGTGCTGTGATGGGGGCTGGGGCGAGAAGAGGCGAGCCCTGGCCCAGGGCAGAACACAGCCGGGCTCAGAGAGGGGCGGAGAGCTGGGGGACCCGGCTTGGTGAGGGGGTTCTCCTGCCCCAGGTCGCCTGGGCACCCCCTCGCACTGCAGACGAGCAGGGGCCTGGAGCCACGGGATGTCTCAGACTCCAGTGACCTGCTGTGGAAGGGGGATACAGCCGCGGCTCTGTGCTGCAGGGTGTGGGGCTGCGAGAGCCCAGGGGACCTGGCCATGTCTCAGTGCCCGCGGTCCCGGGGGGATTCGGTAGAGCAGGGGATGCAGGTGTGGCTCTGGCCAGCGGGGAATGGGGACTGCATGGGAGTGGGAGAGGTGCAGTCACCTCTCAATTGCAGGAGATCTTGGGTGTGTGTGTGTGTGTCACATACGGGTCTCAGTGCTGGTCAGGCCTGGAAACTGGCGCAGAGACCTCACTCATGTGTCAAGCCCGACACTCCTGGTGCTGTGTCCTAGCAGAGGTGGGGGGTGGCTGTTGTCAAGCTGTCCTGCGATGGCTGCAGAGTGAGTACCAACCTCCAGGCAGACTGTTAAGGAGAAGGACAAAAACCTCAAATTACCTGGGAGTTTGAGACTTCGATTCACCAACCACGAAACCTCAGACATTAGAAAGCCTAGCCAGGGAGTGACAGACAGGCCCCTCGGCTAAGCAGCTCTATCCCGTCACCTAGGCAAGGTGGCCTGTGTGATAGATGGTCCCGTACACCAAAGATCACAGCAATATTCAGGTTACTCCCAGTCCCAAAGGCAGGACTGGGCTTAGAGAAAATGGCACCCTGGGCAAACTTGTATTTTGGTGCCCCTGGCCCGCATAGGCACCCCTTGTTGCCCTTGGCCCCCTTGGGTGCCCTGGGCTCCCCAGGATCCCCCCCCCCATCACCTCTGGCCCCCACTGTCTCCCTCCCAGTGCTTAATTTGTATTGAAAGATCTGCTGGGGCCCAGCCTGGCACAAATTAAGCCCTGGTTGGGCAGCTGGAGAGCAGCGGCTGCTGGCCGGGCCCCAGCTCTGAGGGCAGCACTGCTGCCAGCAGCAGCAGCGACGCGAGGGTGGCCTGGTGTATGATGTATTGCCGTCCTTTCTTCTGCCCTGCTGCTCATAGGCGCCGACTTTGTCAGTGCTCCGGGGCTGGAGCACCCACAGGGAAAAATTGGTGGGAGCTTAGCACCCACCGGCAGCTCCCCCCCCCGTCCCAGCTCACCTCCGCCTCCGCTCTGCCTCCTCCCCTGGGCACACCGTGTGCCCATTTTTCCCCCTCTGACTCCCAGCGCTTGCGCTGCGAAACAGCTGATTTGTGCAGCAAGCGCTGGGAGGGAGGGGGGAGGAGGAGGAATGCAGCGTGCTCGGGGAAGAGGCAGGGCCAGGGATTTGGGGAAGGGGTCCAATAGGGGCAGGGAGGGGGCAGAGTTGGGGTGGGGACTTTGGGGAAGGGGGGTGGGGCAGGGGTGGGGAAATGGTGGAGTCGGGGCAGGGCCGGGGTGGGGGGCCCACGAGCACCCACCGGCACCGGGGAAAGTTGGCACCTATGCTGCTGCTAGTGGCAGCACTGCCATCAGAGCTGGGTACCCGACCAGCAGCCGCTGCTCTCTGGCTGCCCAGTTCTGAAGGCAAAAAAACCAGAACTGCTAAGTTACAAGAAAGTTGTCACACTATATCACATCATGTGATTTGGGGGCGGGGGGGGGGAGGGGAAATCAAATTCAAAATGCTAGTCAGAACAACAGAGCTTCCTATACATCGTAAAAGATGCCACTTCCTAGAGCTTGTCTCTTATATCTGCTCTGTCCAGCGGGTTTAATACGAAATGAGAAAGGATCATTCAGAGATGGGTTTTCCTTCTTGCTGGGCTGTTATTGCAGAGTTAATATTTTAAAAACAAACAACCAGGCCAAAGACCTATTTTACCCATTGTTTGTGTATTTGTAATTGAAAACCAATTCATCTAAACCAGAAGTGCGCACGTTCCCACGTTCCAGTAAAAGAGGGTAGACACTGCATCAGCTACGACAGGAATTTCCACTATCCTGAGCTGTGGAATTGGAGTGTCAAGAGATTAAGGCTTAAAAAAAAAAAAAAAACCAACCATATTCACAATAACCCGTCAAACACAATAGAGAACACACAGCGCTTCCTTCACCAGGCTTTTGTTGCTATAATTGTATAATTTAGCAACCACTTAGCAACTTCTATGTTAGCTATAAAATAAAAAGCAATAATCAAGTGCAAAAACCATGGCATGAGGGGTATACATTTTGGAATTTGACATATTGTTTAATAGCAGACAAATTGTCTTTACAAAAATAATCATTTGATTAGGTTAATCAATATTGCACAAGTTGATTCCAGTGCTTATTCTGAAGAAATGATCTTTATTAGGAATTAATTTGTAGAGCAATTCCTCATACGCAGACCCCTGCATTCTAGCTTTAACATTATGCATCTGCAGTGCCGGTCTCAGAATCAGCAAGAAAAAATGCTCGCTCTCACAACAGGTACTGGGGATCAGCCTACGAAACCTCAGGCATTATAACAGCCTCGCCAGAGAGTGACAGACAGGCCCCTTTTTACTTCGGGTTACAAAGACTGTGTGGTAGAACCTTGAATCGTTCTTTATTCCTCATGGCAGCTGCAAAACATCAAAATGTTTGCAGACAAATCAACAGATACAGAGCTGCTCCAAAACTGTGAACTGCCGAGCTCCAGCAGGAGCTGGGGACAGATCCTGCAACCTTCATGAGTTCAGTGGGATTGAGTATGTATGTGTGTGTGTGTGTGTGTGTGTGTGAGCGAGCATGCAAAAACCTAAGAGCAAAAAAGGGAAAGAGAGAACCCAGGCGGACGGAGCGGGAGATGGACCCATCTTGTGGTCGTGCAGAAAAGCTGAGAGGACGTAGTCACTGATCAAACTGAGCTTCATTTCAGTCATGTAATCTGAGACGCATGTCTGAAATTATTGGTAAAATACACAACAATTATAATGAATAACCCCTTTGCCCCAACCTCTCCTGCGCCCCCTTCTTCCTTAACCCCTGCACTCCCCTCCTGCACCCCTTCTCCCCCCACCCCTGAATTTCCGTCCTGTTCCCCTTCTCCCCCAACCCCTCCTGCTCCCCTTCTCCCCTGACCCCTCCTGCTCCCCTTCTCCCCTGACCCCGGAATTCCCCTCCTGTTCCCCTTCTCTCCCAACCCCTCCTCTCCCAATTCCTGAATTCCCCTATGGCCCTTCTCTCCCAACCCCTCCTGTTCCCCTTCTCCCCCAATCCCTCCTGCGCCCATGTGGGGACACTGACCTAACGCAAGGAGCACCTGGCATTGCTGCTCATTTCCCACCCCCTGCCCCTTAGGGGGGCCCAGAGGAATATTTTTTGGGGGGGAGCAGCAACAACAGGCACTGCGTTCATCACTGCTCCCCCCCCCCACAAATGTTTCTCCATGGGGAGGAAGCTGGGAAAAATCTGGGTGTCTCCCCCATGTATCATCTCTGCAAGTTTGGGGGGTCAGTGCCCCCCAGGCTCCCCCAAACTCCACCCATGCATGGCGCTCCCCACTGTCACTGCTCTGGGCGTTCCCCTGCCTGCTGGCAGCACCACCTCTGCGCTGCCCATGGCGCCCTTCTGACCACTGCGCTCTCGGCAGTCGCCCTCATCACCCCCCCACGGCTGGCCCTGTGTCCCAGCCCAGGGCCCCCACCCTGAGCACTCCCTGGTCCCCTGTCACCAGCTCCCCCCTGGACCCGACAGCTGAAGTGTCACTGATGGGCCGGGAAGGGCAGGACCATACGTCTTGGAGAGAGATGTTAGTTTTACTTCTTCCCTGCTGGCCACAGGCCCAGACTATTTGGTATCAAGAGGGAACTAAAAACACTCCAGCAGACGTGGGGGTGGGGGGGGAGCGGTAGAAGGGGGGCTGGGTTGGGGCCACCATCTGTTAGCTCTTCCGCCCTAAACCTACACCGCTAGGTCATTCTCGGCATGGCTGTGATGCCGCTTCCTCCAGGAACCGGGCCTGAACAGGCGCTAACTGCCGAGCTACTCAGTCCCCAGAAGCTGGGTTGCACCTACAACCTCATCAGCCCCCTCCTGGCTGGGGGGCAGAGGGGACACCAGGACCCGACCAGCAAGTGTTGGACTCACCAAGGAATCCAGGCTGCCGGTGGCTTGAGGGATAAAGGCAGAGCAGGCAGTGGCCACATGGTGGCAGCACAGGCTGGGGTCTCTCGTAAAGAGCACTGACTATCAGCAGATCTCAAAGCGCTTTCCAGAGCAGGTCAGCATCATTCTCCCTGTTATACACACAAGGAAACTGAGGCACAAAGAGGTGAAGTGACATACCCCAGGCCAGGAAGCCACTAGCATAGACCCAGCTCTCTCCAGCCCCAGTCAAGTGCCCTATCCCCTAGGCAACATTACCCCCTTGCATTTCACTGGCAAAGAGTCTCTGGGAATCAAGATGGCCGAGAAGAGGGGTGGGCACTAACCATCTCCCCCAGTGACATACAAGCAGCCCTGAAGGTTGCAGCATTGGCTTTTACGCTCTGGCGCCAGGGCTCAGCTGCTTCCACTGGGGCTTGAACCCAGGCCCTTCTGCACGTAAAACCAGCTGCAACCGGGACTACACTAGAGAGTCAAATGCCCCAAGAAAACCCCATTGAGCTCCTTAGCAAAGGTCCCAGCGGCTGCTAGGCCTATGGATGGAGGATATTCTAAGGCCTAGATCTTCAAAGGTATTTAGGCACCTAACTCACATTAAAACAATGGGAGTTGGGCCCTGACGTATCTGTGACGACGTGGGCCTAAGAACCTTGCTCCACAGCTCTTCAGCTGCTAGCGCCTGTAGGTTCCTTGCAGTCCTTGGAGGCATTTCCCAGCCTGCTCTAGCAGGTAAAGTGCAGAGATCCGTCTCCGTGACTGGCCGTGGCAAGCTGCAGCTGTATTGTGGAGAGACTGGAAGAGAGCGAGAGAGGAAACGGGCTGGCAAGACAATGAGGCAGCAGGAACCACGTCTTGGGTTTTAATAACGGTCCAGAAAGGAGGGAACGGACTAAGCTCACCCCACCCAGCCCAGCTGCGCTTCTTTCCTGGGTCTCCGGAAGTGGAAGACCAGGGCAGGGATAGGAGTACTTGTGGCACCTTAGAGACTAACAAATTTATTAGAGCATAAGCTTTCGTGGACTACAGCCCACTATGCATCCGAAGAAGTGGGCTGTAGTCCACGAAAGCTTATGCTCTAATAAATTTGTTAGTCTCTAAGGTGCCACAAGTACTCCTATCCCTGCCCTGGTCTTCCACTTCCGGAGACCCAGGAAAGAAGCGCAGCTGGGCTGGGTGGGGTGAGCTTAGTCCGTTCCCTCCTTTCTGGACCGTTATTAAAACCCAAGACGTGGTTCCTGCTGCCTCATTGTCTTGCCAGCCCGTTTCCT
>NC_048299.1:142285655-142314620 GCF_013100865.1 Trachemys scripta elegans
GCTCGTCATCCATGTTCTCTGGGCAGGCCTTGCTCAGAGCCTGCCAGCAGAGGGAGACCAGGGGTCAGGATTATGGAACCTGGGGTGACACCTGCCAGGATGACAGCAGGCTCTGTAGTCCTTGCCCAGAGCAGCTCTCTGCAGAGGGCCTGGTGCACAGCAGTGTAGGGAACAGCCAAGCTGCTAGGGATGGGAGCTGGGCTTCCTGGCAGAGTCCAGCACCCAAAGCCCAGCATCTGCAAGGAAGGGATTCCCCACAGAGGGGCAACATCATCTCCCACACACAGGGAGTCTCCCCCGACACTTGATTCATCCTATGGCCTGTTCCCATCTCTACCCACCACACTCCCAACTCAGCAGCTCCAGCTACCGAAGGGAGCACGAAGCAGAGGCCTTCCTGCTCCTGGGACAGAGGAGTAGGTTGATGATCTACCTGGATGTGAGCGTTGGCCTTCCCCATGCCCAGGGTCTAGACTCCATTCAGGGCAGCGCACAGGAACTGCGATTCCTATTCTGGATCTAGTGGCAGCTTCAGTTTCCTGGCAGAAGACTGTACATGAGACCTTGCAGTTGCGGGGGTGACACAGGCACTAACATGTGCATGGGAGTTTGAGCAACAGGGCAGAGACCTGTGTGGGGCAAGGAGGGCAGGGATTTGGGAAGCAAGAGCAGAGGATCAAACCCTTTCTTAATGTGGGTCGGGATGATCCCCATTTCAAAGATAGAGAAAGTGAGGCACCAGGTGGGAGAGTGACCTCGCCAGGATCACGTTACCGCTCAGTGGCAGGACTGCAAACAACCCATTCCCTGATCTCCTCACTGGACGCTGCTGCCCCTCCTGTATGACCCCTCCAGCCATCCTCTCCCACAGGCCATCCCCACCACTCTCCAATACCAGGCTGTTTCCACAATGGAAGCAGGCTTGTAACAGAGGTCACTCACCGATAGGTGCCCCTTCCTTCAAGGCCTGGGGTCACAGATTTCTTGGGCTAGCACGCCCGCCAGCAGGTTTCTGGCTGGGAACTCAGCCCTTCGGCCAGGCGACCATCTTTTAGTCCCACTCCTTCCTGGGTCACTCTGATCCCAAACGAAAAGTCAAAAAATGTCTTTAACTGAAACAAGATCCTCTGTCCCTTGGGGGCTTTTCCTCAGCCTGACTTTGGCTCGGCCTGCCCTTGCTGGCCTTGGTAGCCCTTCCTATGGCCCTGTACATCCCCTTCCTTAGAGACCGTGGGAGAACCAGTCCTACCCTGGATTCTAGGTTCTGCCCCAACGCCCTGTACCCAACAGCTAGGCCTGCTCCTGTACCTTTGTTGCGGTTTCCCCTGGTTTCCCCTCAGCTGAAGCTCACTCTGTAATCCATTTGGCCTAGCTCCAGGCTTTATAGCCCACAGGCCAAGCCCCCCGTTATAGACCCTCCTCCTTAGAACCTGGCCCACACGGGGGCAAGTTCTATTCTTCTCCAAGCTTCATCCCTCCTCATCTCATCGCCGTCACCGGCTGCGCGCTTGTACAGCCTGTGCGCAGTGTGTGCAGCTCCACTGCCAGCTCGCTCGGGGCAAACCTTCTCTTCTGCAGTATCCCGACGCTCTTCCTGCAGCCACTCAGTCTCATGAACAGCTGCTTGCAGAGCCTGTTCTTAAGCCTTTAGCGTCTTCTGTTGCCTTTTTGCTACTGCCGCTGCATAGGCCAAAACCTTTTCGGTCAGGGTCTGAGAACCCACCATGGACTGCTCCACCCTTGTGTTTGTCCCTCCTCCAGTCTGCTTCATCTCTGGGCCAATCATTTCGTCCTTCATCTCCCTGCAGCACCCGACAGGGTGTGTTGGTGGAGGGTCTGCAAGGTCCATGGCCACCCCAGCCACCTCCACCTTGCCTGCCTCATGGGGGTTTGTGTCAGAGGACACCTTCTCCTTTCTTTCTAACTTCTTAGGGCCCTGGCCCCTCGTTCAGCCACTCAGCAATTTCCTAAGCAGGCCGTGTTTTTTGATATGGCCTGCTTCTCTCCCTCCAAAACAAAGAACTCTTGCTCCCATCTTGGCATTAGGCCACGCTTGTACACTTTCTCATGCCCTTCTCCCTGGGCTAACCTTCTCAGCACAGCCCAGGCATGCTCTCCTTCTCTGCTCTTTTTGTCCATGGGCATAGCAGACCCTGGGTTGATTTCCCTTTGCAGGATCTCTCACAGGTATTGCTGCTGCTGCGTCTGTAGCTCCACCTGCACTTCCTTCTGCGTCTGTTGGTTTTCTAGGAGCTGCTGGAGAAACCCCTAGATCTGCTTTGGCTGCTTAGCCAGTCCCTGGAACTGAAGTGGGAAATCCAGCAACCAGCTTGGTCCCTTGATACACCTGCTTGGGGGAGGGATAGCTCAGTGGTTTGAGCATTGGCCTGCTACACCCGGGGTTGTGAGCTCAATCCTTGAGGGGGCCATTTAGGGATCAGGGCAAAAAACTGTCTGGGGACTGGTCCTGCTTTGAGCAGGGGGTTGGACTAGATGACCTCCGGAGGTCCCTTCCAACCCTGATATTCTATGATTCCTTCAGCAACCAAGACTTCCCTCACGAATCACAGGGGGAACTCAATCCTGCCAACTATGCTAATCATAAATGAATCTACTCATCGTTAGGTGCCCCCCGGCGGCCAGGCATGGCATCACAGCCCTCTCGCTGGGCTAGCGTCCCCCATCCATGGTCGCTCCACCACAACGGCAGTTTCTCTGCCTGGTAACTCCGGCCAGGTCACCACCTTTAGTCCACCCTTCTGGGGCCCAGCTTGCCTCACACTAAAAGTCCAAAGAGGTCTTTCCACAGACAGAAGTCCTTCTGCCATCGCTGGGGCACTTGCTCAGCCTGTAGCCCCCTTGCTGGGCTTGGGAACCCTCTCCAGGTGCGTGTACGCCGCCTCCTCTGGGGCCGGTAGGGGAACCCAGTCCCACCCTGACATTGATAGCAGCCCAGGGCCCTGGACCCAACAGCTAGCTCTGCACCTTTCTCTTTGCTGCACTTTTCCAACCTCTCTTCTCAAGTTCCCCTCCAGGCTTTCCTTGCTGCTCTGAACTTCCTACCTCGTTCTCAATCCTGTTGCTACCCCAGCTGGGCTGTATCACCACTGAAGTCTGGCTCTTTAGGGGGGCGGATATGGTGCCTCTCAGTTCGGGCTCATTCTGTAATCAGCTTTCTGTGAGTGCCAGGGGGCTCCATTTCCCCTTCCACTAGCTCCCCATTTACAGAGAGCCAGAGCAGTACCTGCAGCAGAGAGCGGGAGTTGCTGGTGGCCTCAGAGGCACAGGCCCTGCAGCTCCTCAGGCACCTGGCGCAAGTGCCGCATGATACGGAGCTGGCGCATCACATTGGCCGTGACGTCCTCCTGCTGCAAGGGAACGAGAACCTGTCTGAGACTCAGACGCCTCCGAGGAATCAGGGGGGATTAACGGCCCCTGGAACCAGCAGCATTTCCACCCAGCCCCTGCCCACCTCTGAGGGATGGATTCCCCCTCCAGACTCCCAGGATGGAGTCTTGTTGTCCTTCCTAGTGACCTCCAGTGGCAACCCCCCTCCTTGTACGGGGAGCTCCTGCCACTTCCCCTGTCAGTGCCCCTGACAGCTGTTCCACCTCCAATCCACAGCTCAAGTTCTCAGACCCCTCTCCTCCAGCCCCACCCAGGTTGGGTAGGGAGGGGACTGTAGCGGGGGGGGGGTCAGGAGGGATTCTGGCAGCAGTGAAGTGGGATGTGGGGAGGTTGAGACCTTTCCCCAAGTCACCCCAGCCACTAATGCTGAAGCCGCAGGATGGCAGCCCTGGTGAATGGGACGGATCGGCAGCCCCTGCTGACTGAATCCTCCTGTTCTAGTGACCTACTTTCAAATGGACATGGGAGGTCAGAGCATTGCTGCCTGCAGAGTGCTTGGAAATCCACTGGGGAGGCCTGCTTCCCCTCTCTGCGAGACCAGATTCGCTTTGCTATAACTGTATTGATTTCAATGGGTTTACACCGGCATAAAACTCGAGTGAAATAGAGGTGACTCAGGGCATCTGCTGCCCATGGAGCTGATGTCATGTGAGCTCTGGCTGGGGAATGAGAGCAGAATCTGCTATGTAAGGAGGCCTGGAGGGCAGAAAAGACTGGAGTTAAATTTAGCCCTTGGAGTGGAATTTCCATGAGTGCGCTGGGACTTTCCAGTCCCCTCGGGTCACCTCCTTACCTGACTGCACAGGAGGCACTCAACCGCCTGGGATTCTCCTCTTGGCTGCTCTGCCACGGGTCTGGGTCCTCAGCTGTACCCGTCCTGGGCCTGGGTCCTCAGCCGAACCCACCCCGGGCCAGGGTTCTCGGCCGTACCCGCCCCGGGCCTGGGTCCTCGGCCGAACCCGCCCCGGGCCTGGGTCCTCGGCCGAACCCGCCCCGGGCCTGGGTCCTCGGCCGAACCCGCCCTGGATCTGGGCATTTGGCTGTACCTGCCTTTGGTCCTGGGCATTTGGCTGTACCCGCCCTGGGCCTGGGTCCTCGGCTGTACCCACCCGGGGCCTGGATCCTCGGTTGTATCTGCCTTGGCCCTGGGTCCTCAGTTGTACCAGCCATAGCCCCGCTCCACACCTCCCCCCCAAGCACCTCCTGCCCGCTGGCGGCTCCGCTGATCAACTCCTCATCCTCCCTCCCAGTCCTGCCCACCTACCACAGATCAGCTGTTCTATGGCATGCAGGAGGCACTGGGGGGAGGAGGAGCGGGGATGGGGCACGCTCAGGGGAGGGGTGGAACTGGGTGGGAAGAGGTGGGATAGGGGCAGAGCNTGGGGCACGCTCAGGGGAGGGGTGGAACTGGGTGGGAAGAGGTGGGACAGGGGCAGAGCAGGTGTGGGAAGAGGCAGGGCGAGGGTGGGGGTTAGGGGGAAGGGGTGGAGTTGGGGGGCAGAGGCGGGGCGGGGTGGGGTCTTGGAGAAAGGGGTGGAATGGGGGCGGGGCCAGGGATTGAGCACCCCCGGGGAAAGGAGGAAGCTGGCGCCTGTGGTGGGGGGAGCTGGCTGCTGGTGGGTGCTAAGCACCCGCTAATTTTTTTCCGTGGGTACTCCAGCCCGGGACCACCCATGGAGTCAGCACCTGTGTTGGGAATAATTAAGAAAGGGATAGATAATAAGACAGAAAATATCATATTGCCCCTATATAAATCCATGGTATACCCACATCTTGAATACTGTGTGCAGAGGAGGTCGCCCCATCACAAAAAAGATATATTGGAATTGGAAACGGTTCAGAAAAGGGCAACAAAAATGACTAGGGATATGGAATGGCTTCTGTATGAGGAGAGATTAATAAAACTGGGACTTTTCAGCTTGGAAAAGAGACGAGTAAGGGGGGATATGATAGAGGTCTGTAAAATCACGACTGGTGTGGAGACAGTAAATAAGGAAGTGTTATTTACTCCCCATAACACAAGAACTAGGGGTCACCCAATGAAATTAAGAGGGAGTAGGTTTAAAACAAACATAAGAAAGTCTTCTTCATCCAACGCACAGTCAACCTGTGGAACTCCCTGCCAGAGGATGTTGTGAAGACCAAGACTATAACAGGGTTCAAAAAAGAACTAGCTAAGTTCATGGAGGATAGGTCCATCAATGGCTATTAGCCAGGATGGGCAGGGATGGTGTCCCTAGTCTCTGTTTGCCAGAAGCTGGGAATGAGTGACAGGGGACAGATCACTTGATGATTCCCTGTTCTGTTCATTCTGTCTGGGGCATCTGGCATTGGCCACTGTCGGAAGACTGGAGGCCGTTCTTATGTTCTTATTTTATGTGGAGGTTTACTGTGAACACAACAGAATAGTCAGCAGCTGGTCTAACCAAAATGTTTGTTATACTGGGTGGGGAGGAACTGGAGACAGAGGAATGAGTGTGTTGAGTAGTCCAGGAAGGGGGGACAGGGACAGGGGCTGTGACTGCAGAGAGGGGAGGAAATGAGGATGGGTGGTAGGCAACACAGGCACCGGCTTCCAACTTTCCCCAGGGTGCTCAACCCTAAGCACCCACTAATTTTTTTCCATGGGCTGGAGCACCCACGGAGTCAGCGCCTATGGTAGTCAAACCTTGGATTGGTTGTTTGCGAAAATGTGTATTTTACTAGTCCCTGGAGGAGAGAACGCAAGTTGCTACTTCCTGATCTGAGGGCAGATGAATGTGGTGTCTCCCAAGACGCACAGCATGGGGGTTTGGAACGGACGTGTAGATAAATCTCTGATAATTTTCATATGAGTTTACATTGTACCTCTTCATATAACCTTGTGGTGGGTCTACCCACGTGTGACCTCTGTTTTCATGGGACTTTGTATCAAAGCCTCATTTAGAAACTTTGCATTGCCCTTGGTATAATATTATAGCCCCTAAGGATAGAATAAGATAGAAGAAAAATTTCTTTTTGCTAGCAGTAGAACAAGAGCTCCCCCCCACACACTCTTAATCAATTGCCCTGTTGAATGAATGAGGTGTGGATGAGCAAGGCATGAAAGGCTGCACCTCCAGACAGCCTCAACTGTTGGAGAGGGCCTGGGAGCTAGACCCACGGACAATAAAACGTGTCAAGTGGGCTCATTAAAGACAAGCAGACATACTGACGGCCTCGGGGGTTAGAAGCAAGCACCTTCTTTTGGAAACACCCTCTTTGCAGCATTGGAACAACACTCAAAAGAAAGCAGCACAAAGAACCAATGGACACAGACACAAAGTTTGAATCTGGTATAGATTAGCATAAGAGGAAAGCTGTTATAAAAGTAAGGTGTCTTGCAGAGAACCCCGGTTCTCGTCTTGTCAACATGGTAGCATCGATCCGGATCGGCAGAAGCCCGGCTCCACCCCCTCCCCCATCTAACTCACCTGGCCAGTGAAGTTAAGGGGAGCAACTAATTGGTAACAACAAGACGGAGTGTGTTTGTGTGTGTGTGTGAGTGTAAGTGTAATATATTATATGCATATAATACAGTGTTAATGAATACATGTATTACTAATAAATGTGGCATTTTGTCTTATTCCCCCTGAAAAGATCCTGTGCAGTACTTTAAGTACAACATTTTGGTGGAGAATGCGAAAGGGGGAGCAAGCATAAAATCCACAGTTATTATAAAACTGGTGTGCACACCGCCACCTTTGCAAGCCTGGCACTATAGGAAAAAGAGCGTAAACTTTCAGTTAATTAACCAAACTCTGAAGGATATAGGAGTTTAGGTTTAAATTGTGTTATAGAGGTACATACACCCTCAGCCGTAGCAAGACTGAGCTAAAGAGGAGGACTTAGTATTTCTCACTCTGATCCGGGGAAGGATTTGTATAATTGGTGTATGAACCCTCGGTGGTAGCAGACCGAGTAATACAGAGGGAGGCTTAGCGTCTCTCCCTCTGGCCCAGAGTGGGTTAAAAATATAAGCTACAAATCTTGTTCTGTTAAACCAAACTCTGAAGGATATAGGAGTTTGGGCAGTGTAGTGTGGTTTATGTTTGTTTGTTTTGGTTTGGTTTTTTTGTAAGTAATATTGTGGTAATTTCACAATTTTAAAGAAAATGTTTAAGAAATGGGACCAGGAAGGGTGGGAGCTAGTTGAAAAGCCCACCCTCCTTGCTAAATTGGTAGTGAAACAAGGCTTGTGCCCATGGAAAGAAACTGTTTATTGAAAAAAGCAGGATTGGGCCCAAGCAAGCAATAGATAAAGAAACTGGAAAACAGGTTGGGTACAAAGAGTTAAAACAGCACTCTCAAATCTTACAGCAGCAGTAACATCAGGAGAAGAAACATTTAAGACCCCAGAAGGGGGCAGACCTTTGGGACCCCTCTGGGGATTGGGAAGGGGGATATTTGGGATATTTGGGTAAATTCCTCCTCCCAGGGCCAAAATGCCATTGAAACAGTTAACAACAGTGCCTGCTTCTGCCTCAGATCTCCAGGCCATGGCAAAATGGCTGGAGATTTTAAAACAGAAACTTTTTTCTAGATGAAGTGTTAACGCCCTTTTACTAAGAGAAAGGGACGATTTACACTCACAAGAAATGCACCACTTAATTAGCATTTGTGCAGCCCCAAGTACCAAACACACTGTGGCAGAGACCAAGCAGGTTCTGCCAGGGTAAAAGCACTGTGCTAATTTGTTTCCAAGCTTCTATCTTTCAGGCTCTGAACCGGAACATCAGAAGAGCTGGTACCAGCTGAAGAGTTATAAAATACCATGGTTATAGTGTCATGACAAAGTCTGTGTTCAGTGTTCTGTGTTGCATGTTCTGTGTCTGTCTCTGGTGGTGTCCTGTGTTAGCACTGGGTCCAGAGAGAGAGGGGATACTACAGGGTAAATGTCTTTTCCTCTCTCTACTTCCCCCATCTCCATCCAACTTATCAATCACCCCTTGTGTCCAAAAGACTTTGGTCCCCAGTGCATCAGGGTTATTTTGTTTTGTTTTGTCAGGTTCTCTAATAATCATTTTGTTGTTGATTTTTGTTCTTGATACACTTGTATTGTTAGTTACATTTGCTTGTATTGTTAATTCCACACTTTCCTCTATGCACTCTGGTTTTATTTCCCCAAGCCCTGAAGGGTAGTTCTTGGGCCCCCATAACCTGTAAGACCTTGGCCCATAATTGAATGGCCCCATCTTTCAGGTCCCCAGAAACCTCTGAGAACAGCTGTTAAAAACAGGGAATTTTACAACATTTTAGCAACTGAATGTTAGTTTAAGTCCAAATCAGCTTAACCTTGCATAACAACTGTGGTACTCCTACAAAATCTTATTTGTTGTGTGTGCTTAAGAAGGTCCTGACCTCAGTGACTTTTATTGTTTGATGGCTATTGCAGCATCAAACTTGGGTCTCATTTTGTTTGTCAATGTACCCAATTATTGTAATGGTAATGGTTTTGTTGTATTTCCAATTATTATAATTATAATTGTTTGCATTTGTGTTTATGTTATATCTGGTGTTTAGTCAATTGTAATGGTTTTAGTTATATTCACCTGGTTATAATTGTTTGGTTTGTTTGCAACAAATACAAAAGATTTATATGGTGACCACTCAAGAATTGTTCTTGAGAGGTCAAAATGGGGACAATGTAGATAAATCTCTGATAATTTTCATATGACTTTACATTGTACCTCTTCATATAACCTTGTGGTGGGTCTACCCACGTGTGACCTCTGTTTTCATGGGACTTTGTATCAAAGCCTCATTTAGAAACTTTGCATTGCCCTTGGTATAATATTATAGCCCCTAAGGATAGAATAAGATAGAAGAAAAAATTCTTTTTGCTAGCAGTAGAACAAGAGCTCCCCCCCCCCTTAATCAATTGCCCTGTTGAATGAATGAGGTGTGGATGAGCAAGGCATGAAAGGCTGCACCTCCAGACAGCCTCAACTGTTGGAGAGGGGCTGGGAGCCAGACCCAAGGACAATAAAACGTGTCAAGTGGGCTCATTAAAGACAAGCAGACATACTGACGGCCTCGGGGGTTAGAAGCAAGCACCTTCTTTTGGAAACACCCTCTTTGCAGCATTGGGACAACACTCAAAAGAAAGCAGCACAAAGAACTATGGACACAGACACAAAGTTTGAATCTGGTATAGATTTGCATAAGAGGAAAGCTGATATAAAAGTAAGGTGTCTTGCAGAGGACCCCGGGTCTCGTCTTGTCAACATGGGAGCATCGATCCGGATCAGCAGAAGCCCGGCTCCACCCCTCCCCCATCTAACTCACCTGGCCAGTGAAATTAAGGGGAGCAACTAATTGGTAACAACAAGATGGAGTGTGTTTGTGTGTATGTGTGAGTGTAAGTGTAATATATTATATGCATATAATACAGTGTTAATGAATACATGTATTACTAATAAATGTGGCGTTTTGTCTTATTCCCCCTGAAAAGATCCTGTGCAGTACTTTAAGTACAACAGACGGCGCAGGTACCTGGACGGCTGAAGGAAAAGGAACACGTGCACTGCCAGAATTGCCAACATGTGGATTCTGGGCAATTCCTGGGTCATGAGGTTGCATGAGTTTGTGAGAGAGCAAGGAATACACCATGACATGGGGATTGCCGATTGTTTTACCTGCTCGGCAGCAGCTCACTGGTGACTTAAGAGGTGGTGATCTCCCAGACGCTGCGTTGAGTCACTTGGGCGGAAATGATCGGGGTTTTATTGCTGATGTACAATGTAGGAGAGCAGATTTGGCTTGCACTAGAGACGTGTGTCCAGGAGCTGTGACAGTTTTCTCTAATTTGAATGAAAGTCTGATTAATCGCTACAGTGACAATATGAAACCAATTAGTAAGTGTTGGAAGAACATTAATCGGGACACTGTACTGTACTGTATGGCATAGAAACATTACAAGCTCTGACACCTCTGTTTCTCAGATATGGGGTACGTCTATTGGACAGGGGTCAGCGTAAAACTCTCAGTATTTTGGAACAGACAGCCTGTTTGTGATTTCTCTTGCCAGCCCTGCTACAAACTTCACCCTTTAACCATTCTGAAATACCACCAGGAACACCATTCCCCTGTTGTGCTTTGCTCCAGGCACTGTCTGGGAGTTGGATTATAGCAGGGGGAAGTCCTGGCAATATAAATCTTTGTATATCATGGAGTGGAGTGAAGACTTCAGAGAGATGCATTTCCTGCTAGCAGTGGGGGGACTCACATACAGTAGTGGAAGGGGGCCAGGTTGGAGGGAGAAATGCAGCGAATGGGTCAAGAGCCTGGGTAGGAAGGTGGGCCGAAGCAGAGCATGAAGAGAACCCTACGTCTCTGTCAGGGATGCTCCAGCCCAGGCCCTCAGCAGTCAGGGAAGGCAGGAGGAAGGAGTTCCTTTGCCTGCAGTAACTCTGCCATCCACACACACCCTCCGCCACAGAAGCAGCAGCAAGCCCCTTGCTCTGTGTGATACCAGGACACCGCTGGAGCCAGCAGACAGGTGGGAGTTAACTGGCTAGGAATGAAGTGCCCTCTGAACAGAGAGGTAATGGGCTGACGGTAAATGGGTAAGGACAGGAGGGTTTGGGATCATCGTAGAGTTCAGAGACAACTCATTTAATCAAAGGAACGGGGGCAAAAAGTGTCAAAGGGCAGGGAGAGAAAAGGAGAGCAAGACAGAGATGGAGGGCTGTGCCACCTGGGCGATACCGATAGCTCTGCTAGGATGCCACAAGGCTGACATTCAGCCCCAGCTGCTTTTCTACTGCTGGGCTCCCCACCAGTGTTCCCACGCATGTGCGGAATGCATTTTGTTATGGGCACCAATATGGAGATGATGTGTGGGGGTTCCGGCTGGGGGGGCAGGCTCCGGGTGGGGCCAGGGATGAGGGGCTTAGGGCTGGGGTAGAGGGTTGGGGTGTGGGAGGGGTTGAGGGCTCCAGCTGGGGGTGAGGGCTCTGGGGTGGGGCCGGGGAGGAGGGATTTGGAGTGCAGGCTGCCCCGGGGCTACGGCAGGGAGAGAGGACTCCCCCCAGCTCTCTCTCCCTGCAGCAGCACATGGGCTGGGGCAGCGGGATAGGCGCCTCTACCCCAACCGCAGCAGGTCCGGGCCGGGGGTTGGGTTGGGGCCAGCGGGGAGAGGCACATCTTCCCTGGCCGTGGCAGGTCCAGGGCTGGGGGAGAGGCATCTCTCCCCGCCGCAGCCTGAGTGCCTGTGCGGCGCTTGATAGGCTGCTGCGTGGCTGCACAGCCGTGCAGCTTAGAAGGAATTTAGCTCCCCGCACACAGCTCTGCTGATGCCCTACAGTCCGGACTCTTAGCCCACTGCTATTCCAGTGTTGGGATCCCCAGCTCTGACAATGTCCCCAAGCCCAACCTGCAGTCCCTCTGCTAATCCAGTCCTGGGCTCCCCACACAGCTCTGCTGATCGATCTCTTAAAATGAGCAACAGCCAAAATGAGGATTATTTCTCCTGGGGAGGGGATAAACTGGCATTTAGGATCACAAAGAGCATAACGAGAATTGACCAGCTCCTTCTTGTATTGCTGTAGCAGAACCCAGGTCATCTCATACAATTAAAGGGCAGCACATTCAGAGTCGTTCAAAGGAAATACTACTTCTTGCAGCCCGAAGCCAGGCAGTGCAATTCACAGCAGCAGGAGGTCAGAGAGTCAGACACCACCGGTGGAGTTTAAATCAAAAGGGCTGGGTAATTTTCTAGCTGCTAATCTCATTTGTGGCTATGCCGGTTAAGACAATGAATCAAAGCTCTCCACACATGATATCAGTTGACCCTCACAGGGGTCAGAAGGAATTTACTGCTCCGTTTGCAGCACTGCACAAGGTATTCTGGGTACCAACCACTGGGCGCAGCAGGGCAGAATAGAAAATCTGATCCATGGGATAAATCCTCTGTACCTAATAAGGACTGAGGCTATGAACAGGTTCCTGTACCGATGACAGCTTCAATCCTTCTGCAAGGACACTTCACGGGGATTTCACAACCGAGCTGGAACTCAACCAAGAGATGCAGGGAGCAAGCAGGACACTCTATTCTTAACGGCGCAAGGTGAGCTCCTTGGAAGGGTTGGCTAGAGGGGACTGGGAGAGCTGCTCTGTGGGAAGACACAGCACAGGTGTCTATATTTGGTAGAGTCCTTCAGAGTGTCAAGGAACAGAGAGTGAGAGGGATTTCGATGTCAGGAGAGAGCTAGATTCCAGCCTCAGTTTCTGCTCTTCATGGTGCTCATGAAAAGGGTTTCTGTTCCACACTCTCTTGGTTTCTATACCTCTCCCATCACTTTAGGGCCTGAGCACTTCAGATCTTCAGTATCTGGGTTTGGTGCCAATAAAACATTAGCAGTTTGGAGGCTTTGGCCAGGAATCTAGGGTCTTCGCTCCCTGTTGATGCACACCTGCAAGTGAAAACCAATGATCACAAAATTGACCTCACTCGAGTCCATTCAGGTTCTGGAGGCTGCATCTTGTGAAAACATGATGGAGAGGAAATGAGAAACATACTGGCCTCTTCTCTTCCATTTAAATTGCCTAATGATCAAGCCAGGAGAGTATCATGCCTCACCTTGGTTTCAGCTCTCCCATTCCCAGAGAAGGGCTTTGCTGTGGCAGTGTGCTAAATAACATGGCATTGGGTTACGGACTCATTAGCACCTGCAGAGTTCTTCTGAAAACCTGACTGGAACAAGCAGATTTCTACAAGGAGGAGTGAGTGGGGGGAAATCAGACATTGGAATTTGTCTTTTAAACTGCTTTTGCAGTTGCCAGGCATGGTTCTGCTTCAGGCCCACCCTCCCTACATCCAGGAAAACGGAAGGCCCTGTCAGAATGAGCTTCCAAGACCAAGGGCCACTGATCTGTAGCAACAGGGAGGCAGAGTTGACTTCTGGGTTCTCTTCACAGGCAGACTAGCTGCCCTGGGAGACTGGGACATAAAATGTACATGCCCCAAACGTGTTATGGAATGGTCCAATTTCCCTAGGCAGATGTGTCCTTAGAAGAGGTTGAGCCGGACCTTGCTGCAATTGAATGAGAATTTCACAGTGGAGAGAGGTAAATAGTGTGTCCCCCAATGGTCTGCACTGGGAGCAGTGCTGTTCAACACATTCATAAATAATCTGGAAAAAGGGGTAAATAGTGAGATAGCAAAGTTTGCAGATGATACAAAATTACTCAAGATAGTTAAGTCCAAAGCAGACTGCGAAGAGTTACAAAGGGATCTCACAAAACTAGGTGACCGAGTAAGAAAATGGCAGATGAAATTCAGTGTTGATAAATGCAAATTAACGCACATTGGAAAACATAATCCCAACTATACATATCAAATGATGAGGTCTAAATTAGCTATTGCCACTCAAGAAAGATCTTGGAGTCATTGTGGAGAGTTCTCTGAAAACATCCACTCAACGTGCAGCAGCAGTCAAAAAAGCGAACAGAATGTTAGGAACCGTTAGGAAAGGGATAGATAATAGAACAGAAAATATAATGCCACTATACAAATCCATGGTAGGCTCACACCTTGAATACTGCATGCAGTTCTGGTTGCCCCATCTCAAAAAAGATATATTAGAGTTGGAAAAAGGACAGAGAAGGGCAACAAAAATGATTTGGGGTATGGAACAGCTTCCATATGAGGAAAGATTAAAAAGACTAGTACTGTTCATCTTAGAAAAGAGATGACTAAGGGGGTTATGATAGAGGTCTATAAAATCATGACTGGTGCAGAGAAAGTGAATAAGGAAGTGTTATTTATCTCTTCGCATAACACACAAACCTGGGGTCACCCAATGAAATTAATAGGCAGCAGGTTTAAAACAAACATATGGAAGTACTTCTTCACACAAGGCAGAAGTCAACCTGTGGAAGGGGATGTTGCAAAGGGCAAAAGTAGAACTGAGTTCAAAAAAGAATTAGATAAGTTCATGGACGACAGGTCCATCAATGGCTATTAGCCAGGATGGCCAGGGACACAACCCCATGTTCTGAGTGTCCTTAAATCTCTGCCAGAAGCTGGGACTAGATGACAGGATGGATCACTTGATAAATTGCCCTGTTCTGTTCATTCCCTCTGCAGCATCTTGCACTGGCCACTGTTGGAAGACAGGACACTGGGCTAGGTGGATCATTGATCTGACTCAGCATGGCCATTCTTATGTTCCAACTTTCCTCACATTTCTCTCATTCCCAGTGCACCCAAATCTTGCCCTGCCTTGGTAAGTAAGAGGGGAATTCGTTGTCTGCTCATTCAGTCTTGCTTGTTGTCAAGTATCAGGGGGTAGCCGTGTTAGTCTGTATCTACAAAAACAACAAAGAGTCTGGTGGCACCTTAAAGACTAACAGATTTATTTGGGCATAAGCTTTCGTGAGTAAAAACCTCACTTCTTCGGATGTTTTTACTCTCGAAAGCTTATGCCCAAATAAATCTGTTAGTCTTTAAGGTGCCACCAGACTCTTTGTTGTTTCAGTCTTGCTGTCACACTGCTCAGACGATGGATCTTCACTAGTCAGGGTGAGTATTCCCAAATCACAGGTTGAATTCATCCTGGTGTAATGCTACTTCAGTCAAAACGGTCATACCAGGGATCAAGATGCCCCACTATGTTGTCAGACTTTGTTCACTGTCACCAGGAGGTAACTGAGGTCAACAAAGAATCAGATCAGATCAAATGGAATCTGGAAATGGATGGCTCCTGAACATGTGACCTACATGTGGATTGCCACGGGCACACAGGGGCAAAAAAAAAAAATGCAGGCCTGTTATTTACCAGGCTGCCCGTGGCAATAGACTATATTGGTAAGGGATGCAAGGAGAGTATGGGTCACGATGCAAACTGCAGACACACACACGCACACACAACTAAAATTAATCAATTTAAAGTTTTATTGGGGATAATTACAAGGGGTAAAGGAGCAGCGTTTGATTAGCTAATAGAGTTAACGAAACTTAAAACACACAATGATTAAAATATCTACTAACAATATTTATAAACAAAGATGCAGCATTTAGTAATAACTGATACTTACAAATACAAACCAACGCATAAGGACCGGCAAACGTAGAAACTCTGTTTGAAACACGTGAGCTGAGAGAGAGGCTTTGAGGTGATCAGGCTCAGTTACGGGTGTACACGGGATACACAGGATTCATTTTTCTTTCTCCTCTCCCTGCCTGCACATGGCAGGCAGGCCCATAAAGTACCAACTATGACATCATAGAAGTGTCATAGGGGATGGGGCCCAAAACCTGTTTGTGTTCGTTTCTGATTGGCACAAGCAAAGTTTACACAAAGTAGGGGAGCAGGTGCCTCAAAGTCTGGCTTCGCCTCCAAAAGGTGTGGAAATGCATATTGTTTTAGAATGCGTGCAACACTGAATGACAAAAGAAGAGGCCAGGGCAATACCGGTATGGGCAAGTTTTACAGGATGCAGACAGGAACTCATCTCAACACTACACATATCCCACCCAGGCAAATGTACCTAGTTACCCGAATCATTGGAAGACCCAATGACAGAAAAAAGATTATTTCCTATGTAACCCTTCTGCCCATCTAAGTTGGCAGCAACAAGGGCCGGGTTCTGTATCTAGGGGTTCCGTTTTAATAACACAATGCAAAACCGGCTCGAGCCCCCACCCAGTGACCTGGGACAATTACATACCACCCCCTGGGCACCTCTAAGAGGCAATACTTCCCCTCTCGCAAGCACGGAGTCTGAGTGTAACAGAAAATGTTTAATAACATGAGGTAAACAACATCAGCATTAAATTGGAAAAACACAACTAGAGTTCTTAGACCAAACCATGAGCGAAGACCCACCCCAGCAAATTGGGCCATGTCCTCTCCCGTTGGTTCTTGAAACCAGCGACCCAAGAATCACCAAAGTCCCAAAAGTCCACCAATCCCAAAGTCTCTTGGGTCCAGCAACCCAAGAATCACAAAAGTCCCAAAAGTCCAACAACCCCCCAAAGTCTCTGTCCATGATCAGTGCAGCCCCAGAGTTCAAAAGGGGGGGGGGTGAGCAGGGTGTTAAGGGGCACCTTACGTGATCCGAGGCCAACCGGCTGCTTCTCTGTGGGGTTCCACCGCAGCCTTCATCACGAACTGCTCTGGCAGCTGCTCCACTCCGCTCACCGACCTGTGAGCCGCGCTGCTCCGCGCTGCTCCGCTCACCGACCTGTGAGCCGCTCTGCTCCGCTCCGCTCGTCCCTTGGGCCGCTCCCACAAGGCTCTGCTCTGCTAGCTGCTCCTCCAGCCGCTCCGCTCACCGACCTGTGAGCCGCTCTGCTCCGCTCCGCTCCGCTCGTCCCTTGGGCCGCTCCCACAAGGCTCTGCTCTGCTAGCTGCTCCTCCAGCCGCTCCGCTCACCGACCTGTGAGCCGCTCCGCTCCACTCACCCCCGCTAAGCTAAGTTAGCTTAGCATAGCTTCAGGCTCCCCCACTAGTTAACACAACCTCAGTGATCTCAGCTCTTAAATAGCTTCAGCTCTTAGTGATTTCAGCTCGTAGTAGGGGAGCCCCAGTGCTGGTGCACTATTGGCCCAAAGTGAACTCAGCTCAGCAGTCTGTAACTAGACTCCTAAGGAAATCAAAGTTAGCTCTGACATTCAACATTGGAGAGAGGAGGGTGCAATTGGTGTTTCAACCCCCTCAGGAAGGGGGCCATACCATCAGGTACAAATACCTGTCCCCATCCTCTCTCAATTCACTGGGTTTTGTAACCCATGCCCCTTGACAAGCAAATGCTACTTAGGTAATGGTGAATGACTCACTCAGTCCTTCTGTCATACAACAGTTCCACTGGCTTTGATTCACAGAATCAGGGTAACAAAACTTTATTCTTCCTGCCCCAATAACAGAGAAACTGGGGATCCCACACCAGCCAAAGTAACCACTTTGAGTTGCTGTGGTTTCATGCCAGGCGAGTGGGTGTGCCTATGCAAACAAGATCAGCCCCTGGAGTTCTTTTCCACACTCGCCATAATTCACCACCAGATGTCAGGGTAGAGCTCATCCTGACTCTGCTTACACCTACTTATTTTAGGCTGAGTGCCTCTGACAATCTGGGTAGTGCTATGACTTTTCTGTGTAGCTTCATGCAACATGAACACTCCACTGTATTGGTGATGGTAGCAACTGTCTTACATATGTATGCTCTGTAGAAAAACAACTTAACAAAGAGTTTGTTGCTGACCTATAGCTGGTGTGTTCTTGTGTTTATCTAAGAGTCTGTTGAAGATCCAAAGTGCACGTGGCACTTCTTGTGCAGGTCATCCATGCCAGGATTCAACAGTAGTTTAACTCCCCAGTGCAGAGTCCATGTGGCCCAGGCTATTTATTCTTTGTTGGTAATGGCCATCATCAGTGCTTGGAGGGAAAGACAAAATTAGATGAGGACCATTGCCTTGGGCAGGAATAAACAGAGGTAAACAAAACCTAGGCCTCATCAAGCAGCATCAGGATAAAGATAGGGAGCAAACCTGGGATATCAGTGGCCCAGCTGTTGCCTGGAGCTGTGATTGTGAGGGGCCGAGAGGGGAGGTGAAAGGACTTGGGCTGTGTGCCACCATCAGTCCTGTGCCAGCTAATCCTGAGCACTATTGAAGTTATCCCTGCTTTAGTCTGAACTGCTACCCGCACTGTCCCTGGCATTAGCCCACGACAAGCCTTTTCATTTCGCTGTTGCGCTTCATTCACCAACTTCCTCTTATTTGGAAAGAAAAAAATCCACAAAGAAGCAGAAGAGGTGGGGTGCACTCCACTCCTACTCCAGTTCCTGCCAAAGCGCCAGACCCTACAGCCAGAGCTCCTAGCTCTGCACTACTGAGGGCGACTCACAATCCTGTACAATGCGCCAAGCCTGAAGTGACCACAACAGAGAAAGCGCCCCACCCTTTGGGAGAGAGACTGGAGCAAAACATAACTCTGATGCTTCATACAATGGTGTGGGTCAGGCTCATGCCAGCTTGGAGCCCCGCTCCCCAGGCCCGCAGGATGGGAGGGAGCCCCGCCCCCCGGGCTATACCGGCTGACTGGGAGCCCCGCGTCCCTAGGTCACGGGCTAGGACCCAGCCAGCTGGGAAAGGCCGGGGCAGATTTTTGACACATCCCCGCCCCCAGGCGCAGGCCGGCCCGTCGCTAGGCAACTCCGCTGCGCGCTCACGCGGCCAGGGGGCGGGGCTGACGTCTGGGCGCAAGGGGACCGAACGCGGCAGGGTCAGTGGCTCTACGGGGAGAAGCAGCAGTAGGACGACATCCGGCGGCTGGCTCGCGGCAGGGCACTTCCGGTGTGCCCCGGAAGGACTTGCCGGCCGGACGTGCGTGCTGCGCCGCGCTCCGTTTCAGTTTTGGCCTGATCCGCTGCACGGGGCGGGGGGAAGCGGCTCGACTCTAGCACCGGGGTCCGGGCCGGCCCGGGCGGGTGAGGCGGCGCCATGGCGGATGTGACTGCGCGGAGCCTGCAGTACGAGTACAAGGCGGTGAGTGGGAGCGGCGGCCCGGGTGCGGGGCCGGGGGAGCTGGAGGACGGGGGGCCCCGGGTGCGGGGGAGGGGGGGGGGGGGGGGAGGGGGAGGAGGAGCCCGGGGGGGTGGGAAGTGGCCCTCTTCTGGGCCTGTGTGTGAGCGAGCAGTTCTGCTCCCACCACCACACACCCCTGCACCCACCATCACACACCCCTGCACACCCCCCCTTTTCCTTGCAGGAAGGCAACACTAACTCGAACCTGGGTAAGCTTTCTACAGGCCGTAGCTTTGCTGTAAAATTGCCATCAATGTCTTAACGTACACATCGGGAGATAGATCATAAAACATGATCCTGGAAACTCTGGATTGCGTCATAACTGATAGCACGTAGGGTGCTCATGCTTGGCATGTGTTAGGCTCTGCTATATACATACAGTGTGGGGAAGCATGGTGGCTGTGGGAATCATTACTTCAAATTGCCCGACAGTTGTGTGTTCACAGTGTCAGCCATGAGGTGCTAGAATTGCATTTCATTAAGTTTATAAAACGAACTTACCCGTGACCCTGCTTCTCTCTCCAGCTACTGCCCCTTATTTCTTTCATCCCTAAGCTCATTGAGATTCTGTCTCTAATTGACTGGTTTTAGAGTGGTAGCCGTGTTCGTCTGTATCAGCAAAAACAACGAGGAGTCCTTGTGGCACCTTAGAGACTAACATTTATTTGGGCATAAGCTTTCATGGGCTAAAACCCACTTCATCGGATGCATGGAGTGGAAAATACAGTAGGTAGAATATACATACACAGTACATGAAAGAGATTGAGGAGGGAGATTGAAGTGTTCTCTGAAAAAATAAATGGACACAAATCAGACGTCAAGAATTATAACATTCAAAAACCAGTTGGAGAACACTTCAATCTCCCTGGACACTTAATAACAGACTTAAAAGTGGCAATTCTTCAACAAAAAAACTTCAAAAACAGACTCCAATGAGAAACTGCAGAACTGGAATTAATTTGCAAACTGGACACCATCAAATTAGGCCTGAATAAAAACTGGGAGTGGATGGGTCACTACAAAAACTAAAAAATAATTTTCTCATGCTAATTTTCCCCTACTGTTACTCACACCTTCTCGTCAACTATTTGAAATGGGCCACCCTGATTACCACTACAAAAGTGATTTTTCCTCCTGTTGATAATATCCCACTTCCAATTTAATTATCTCATTAGAACTGACCCCCCACTTCGTAAGGAAACTCCCATCTTTTCATGTACTGTGTGTATATATTCTACCTACTGTGTTTCCCACTCCATGCATCTTATGAAATGGGTTTTAGCCCATAAAAGTTTATGCCAAAATAAATTTGTTAGTCTCTAAGGTGCCATGAGTACCCCTCGTTGTTTTTGTCTCTAATTGCTATGTGTTATTCCTGTCCTTCAGTTGCATCCTAGCTCCTGCATAATATCCCTAAAATGCAGCCTTTCTTATTTCTGTATTCACACAGATAAAACTCTTGTCCAAGCTCTCATCTTACATCTTGATTATTGCAACATCCTTCTTTCTGGCCTGGACCACTGCAGCCTTGCCCCACTCATATCCGTTCAGAATGCTGCTGCAAAGATAATTTCCCTAGCCCTGACCATGTCACCCTTTCTTTGTATCCCTCACTGGTCCCCCTATATCATAGGCGCTGACTCCGTGGGTGCTCCGGAGCTGGGGGAGCACCCACGGGGAAAAAATGGTGGGTGCCCCCCATCAGAACCTCCTGCCTGCTGGCAGGCCCTGACGATCAGCACCTCCCACCCAATGCTATAAGCTGTTTCGCAGCATGCGGGAGGCTCTGGGGGGGAGGAGCGAGGACACTGTGTGCTTGGGGAAGGGGGTGGGGCTTTTGGGAAGGGATGGAGAGTGTTCCCCTCTTCCCCCCCTGCACATTGGAAGGTCGGCACCTGTGCCCTTTATTGTATCAAACATAAGCTACTTGTCTTCACTTACTTTCAAGACTCTTCACGGTCAATTCTCACCCTATCTGTCATCTCTCATTGGCTCTTGAGCCGTTGACTCCTGCCTCCGATTGGCTGCTGCTACTATCCACTTGTTAAATTTTCAGACAAGCATCTTCATGCTTTCCCTGTACTGCCCCTCCCCCTTGTGACACCCCCTGTAAATATTTGCAAAGGCATCTCATTATCTTCCTTCAGATCCCTTCTCAAAACTGCCCTTTGCAGTAACGCCTGCAAAAAGCCAGACAGCTGCTAGAGTGCTGAGGCCACTGATGATCGCCACTCATTGTTTCCTTATGCTCTGCTGTCTGTATCCATTTGTTGTTGTCTGGTTTTATATTTGGATTGTAAGCTTTTGGAGCAGAGCTTGTCTTTTTTGTTCTGTTTGTACAGCGCCTAGCACCATGGGGGTCTGGGCTCATGACTAGAGCTCCTAGATGCTACAATAATGATGATAATGTGTGGGAGTTTGTTTGGGGTGGGCCACTGGCAATAATGAAATATACTACTGGCCTGGCTGGGGTTGTAGAGATTGTTGCATTGGTTTCTTCACACCTCTTACCTGTTCTCTTGTGCTGTGATCCCTCCAGAACTCTAACCTTGTACTTCAAGCTGATCGCTCCTTGATCGACAGGACCCGCCGAGATGAGCCTACGGGGGAGGTGCTCTCCTTGGTTGGGAAGCTGGAGGGCACTCGGATGGGTGACAAGGCTCAAAGAACCAAACCCCAGATGCAGGAAGAGAGACGAGCGAAGTGAGTGGGTTACGCATGAATTTGTCTTTCAGAGCTTGGGCACAGAGCATTGAATGAGAGCATCCTGGCTGCAGCATGGTATTCAGGAGTCTCATGCTGAAAAGCTTGTGTGGGATCCAGCCCTGGAATTTAAAATATTTCCTCACTGTCTGGGTTTCAACGATAATCATTAAGGATGATATTTAATCATGGAGGTTATGGATTCTGTGACTTTAATGAACCTCCGTGACTTCTTTGGCTTCAGCCCCTGCGGCAAGGTCTGGCGCTATCAGTCCCATCCCTCCCAGTTATTTTCAGTAAAAGCCATGGACAGGCCATGGGCTTCCATGAATTTTTGTTTATTGCCCGTGACCTGTCCGTGGCTTTTACTGAAAATAACCATGACAAAATCTTAACCTTAATTATCATGCAGTTATCTAGGAAAACCCTTAAAGCGTGTGCTCTTAAAGTGATGCCTGTTCACAGCCCTCCTCAACGTTGCTTCTTATGTAAGTTCAGCTGTGTACTCTTGATTTGTTTTACTTGCAACTTATTCTATAACCCGTAGTGCAGATGGTGTAACCCTATAGAGAACGATTCTGTTACGCCACACAGATGCAGGAAGGAGCAGTGAAGGATGTTTTGAGGAACCTCAACTTGAAATTCCATGACTTTAAGATGTTAATTGCATCAGACTTAATGCTGAGTTAATGTTCTCGCATCCGAGTACTGCAGTGGAGAAGGAGAGTTTCATGTGAACTGGCCAGGCAGCGATAATTTTTACTGAACTTGAAACAAATGAAAGTAACTTCTTGTGCCATGGATAGAAAATACATTTGAAGGGATACTGTCAGGCTTTTTTAAGAAATCACATTTTAAAAAAGTCCTTGAGCTACTGATAGCTTGAATTATTAAAAAAAACTCTTTGCCACCATGTATGTTAAGTGCTTACTTTCTAATTTTACTCTGCTTAGACCATGGCAATCGATAGGGAAACTGACCATTCGGTGTCTTTTGCACTAGCCTAATGTTTCAGGATTGAAGTTACAAATACTGAAGCTGATGGTTAAATCCAAATGAAAAATGTTTTTTAATTTTAATAAAAATGCAAGCAAACCTAGTTTTGTTTTAGTTGTAAAACGTCCAACACCACTTTAACCATTGTACCTAAACTGTGATGTCTTATATGAAGGGTAAATGACCCCAGATTAGAATGATGGTCCTTCATTGGGCAGGTGAGGGGTGAGAGATTGGTGACTTTTACTGCATGTTGACCGGTTTAAAGTCAAATGTGGGGACAGAAAAAGTTTCTTCAGAGGGTTGCTTGTCCATTGTCTTTTCCCAGCCAGAAGGACTGGCACAATTTGGAGAAGCAACTTCATCTGCTGATTGGCTTGTGTGATGTTTTCCTTGCCCTGCTTTCTAGGAGGAGGAAGCGTGATGAGGACAGGCATGATATCAACAAAATGAAGGGTTATACGCTGCTCTCTGAGGGCATTGATGAGATGGTGGGAATCATCTACAAACCCAAAACCAAGGAGACCCGGGAGACCTATGAGGTGCTGCTAAGTTTCATTCAGGCAGCCCTTGGGGACCAGGTAAGGATGTGCATGGACCTGTGAGGGTATCTTTGTAGACGCATCAGCCGAGTGGAGTTGTCAGAACCCCCAGTGCATGTGTGTGTATGAGGCAAATAGCTGGCAAAGCTGTAGCTCAGACAAGTCAATAAGCTGGTCTTTGGATCCTTGACAGCTAATGCTTCTGTTGCAAGCTAGTAAGATGTATAACAGCTTGTGGGTGCTAAAGCTCTTCACCTGAGATACTGTCTCCATAGGATCCTTGAGCTGCCTGGAGTGACTGCCCTTACTGTAAGATGGGATCTGACTTCTGAGCAGGGTCGTGGCCGTTGCTGTTTCTCGTGTGCTGGCACAGTGCTGCAGTGTTTTAGAGGGGAATGCTTCCAGATCGGTTGTTTTTCCATGGAGATAATTATTGTAGACAGAGAGCTGGAAGCATTTAGTCCATAAATGTGAGCCTGTCTTCTAGTTCCACAGCTGAGCAGTGGCAGTGCTTATCCCAGTCAGGTACATGGAGCATCCCCCAAATTAGGCATGTTGCAGCTGTTCTCATTTCTTCTGCAGCCACGTGACATTCTCTGTGGAGCAGCGGACGAGGTCTTGGCTGTATTGAAGAACGAGAAGCTGCGAGACAAAGAGAGGCGGAAGGAAATTGATTTGCTGTTAGGACAGACGGATGACACCCGCTACCATGTGCTGGTGAACTTGGGCAAGAAGATCTCGGACTATGGTGGTGACAAGGAGATCCAGAACATGGGTAGGGATCACCCTTGAGCTTGCGCCTGGACTGCTCCCGTGTGTTATCTCACAGACCACAGTATACGGGTTGTCAGCATGTTGTATTTCAATAGCTGGGGCACAGACGAGGCACAGTGCCTGTATACAGGGAGGCTAGAAAGTGTTTTAAACTGAGATGGGGCTTAAAAATGTTTCTTTGGGTTTTGGTGGTAAATAGTTATTGCACTTGGAGACTAAGGGCTACATGCTAGCCCAGGGGTGGGCAAACTTTTTGGGCCGAGGGCCACATCTGGGTGGGAAAATTGTATGTAGGGCCGGGGCAGGAAGTGCGGGGTATGGGAGGGAGTGCAGTGTGCAAGAAGGGGCTCAGGGCAAGGGATTGGGGCAGAGGAGAGGTGCGGGGTGCATGAGGGGGCTCAGGGAAGGGAGGAGGGGTGCGGAGTGCAGGAGGGGGCTCAGGGCAGGGGATTGGGGTGCGAGGTGCAGGCAGGGGGCTTAGGGCAGGGAGTTGGGGGACGGGGTGCAGGAGGGGTTCGGGCTCCGGCCTGGCGCCACTTACCTAAAGCGGCTCTGGGGTGGCAGCAGCACGCTCCCTGCCTGCCCTGTCCCCGGCCCTACACCGCTCCAGGCAGCGCTGCGGCCCCTGGGGGAGGGGAAGCGGAGGGCTCTGCGTGCGCTGCCCTTGCCGCGCATCCAGGTACCTCCCCTGAAGCTCCCATTGGCTTCAGTTTGCCATTCCCAGCCAATGGGAGCTGTGGGGGCGGTGCCTGGAGGCATGGGCAAAGCACAGAGCCCTCTGCCCCACCCACCCGGGGGCCCCTTCTGAGAGTGATGCAGAGCCCGCGGCGCCACGGGGGGGCAATCCTGCTGGCCGAATCAAAAGCTCTGAGGGGTCCGATACGGTCCGTGGGCCGTAGTTTGCTCACCCCTGCCTAGCCTAAGCCATGCATACAACTCCCAGAGACAGCCATGGATAACGTTTAGTTTTTCGATTCAAATCCTGATTCAGTCACAAATAAAACGAGTGATATTTTCTCCACTTAGCCTCTAGTGGGAACGTATCTGTGTTCTGGCCTTTCCCTGGGTGTGCTCTCCATGCTTTAGTGGGTGCTCTTGCGTTCTAGTGGTGCAAAAGGAGGATAAGTGGGTTGAGCTTGGGCCTGCATTCTTCTGACTCCGTCCCCCTTTGCAGATGATAACATTGATGAGACGTACGGAGTGAATGTGCAGTTTGAGTCTGATGAAGAGGTAAGTGATCAGACGCTTCCAAGGTGGTGGCTGAGCTGTCCCTCTTCTTTTTGCTGCTGGTTGTGGACAGGGCTTGGGGACGCGGGGAGCTGGAGTTTGGCTCAATCTCAGCCATGTTGGCCAGCGAGGCCGAGCCAGGCCAGAAGCTTAGACCCTGCTTCCTGGCACTGGAAGGCTTGGTAAATTGCTGTACTAAGCTGTACCACCTTTCACAGAAATGTGTATGAATTCTATGGCTTGGCCCACAGGCCAGCTGCTTGGTTTTGATCAGCTGTCAGACTTCCTGCCTCCTCAGCAGTCCCTTTCAGATTGAAACTTGCTCTCTCTCTCTGACTTCCTGTTTCCTGCAATGCCTTTTCTAAGTGTGAGCCACTTGGGACTATTTAATATAATTGCTCTTCTGCCTCACTCACCTGAGTGAGGGTCTGAAAATAATTGCCTTGGCTGGTTCCTTAAGGCAGAACAATACAGGAACCTCTGAGTCATTGGTAGCACTGACTTTTGAAGGTCTTGAGGTGGGAAAGGATTGAAAGGCCTTGTACGCACCAATGAGTTCTGAGTGCATGTTAACATCACAAGACAGATGAGGGTTGCCTGCAGCGAGCTCAGTGGAAACGTGCTCCATCAAAAACAGAACTAACCCGAGGGACTAGCTGCCCCAGGGGAGTACTGAGAGGAATAACAGTGAGCCTGAGCAAGGACCTGACACGTGGCTAGGATGGGACTGTAAGGAACTGGCCCTCTTCCTGCTCTAGGCCATAGACGATTGCTGCATGAAAGATCTTCTCTCACTCCCATAATTTAGGGGTGCCCAATTGGCTTGGTGCACTATTTTTTCTACGGACTTTGGCTGCATCTGGTATTGGCCACAACTGAAAGCAAGATGCCAGACTACAATGATAATGCTCACTTCTACTGAGCTTGCAGTACGAGGAGCGCCATCCCTGATATGCTCATATCTTGTAAATGGGGAGACTGAGGCATGGGATGATGGGACTTGCCCAAAGTCCTGTGATCTTCTGCCTTAACCACAGTATGATGTTTCTGCTGCTGGAGGAAGGACTAGCTCGGCCAGCTCTTGGTAGGAATGGCATTTCTAGCACTCCTATCCAAGGTGTGTGGGGGGACCTAGAGATCTTCTCCATGAGGTTTCCTTGGGAGAGAGTCGTTCACAGGAGCTGTGTTCCAACAGGAAGGCGATGAGGACGTGTATGGTGAAGTACGGGATGAGGCGTCTGATGATGACATGGAGGGGGACGAGGCCGTTGTCCGCTGCACCCTCTCAGCCAATGTGAGTTTCCAAGCAGGAAGCGCAAGGCTACTTTCCTATCGCTGGAGGGTTGACTTGAAGTTGGTGGCTGTATTAAAGCTATGGGGACTTCATTCCTGTGATAGCAGACACTAGTGTGTCAGATCTAGCTGAGGGCCCCCTGCTGGACTGCTGTACGGGAAGCCAACCACTGAATACTTGGGTGTCTTAAGCCCCCAGAGTCAGAACGGAGTCCAGGCACTGCTGTTGTCTTAGAACCTCTGAGCATGCTCTTAGGGAGCAGAACTTCTATGTGGTATATCCCTGCTGAGAGCTGTGACCCCGTGTCCCACCCCAGAACCGGTGCTGACCCTCACGCTTACCCTGTAGGTTAAACACCCCCTATCCCAGAACACCAGCTGGGTGGTGGTTTGGGGCCATAGTTTCCTTCATGGAGCACATGGTAGATGTAATTCATGAAACACAGGCATTTTGCACAGGATTCTAAAACACAATTGTTTTTTCTTTTAATAGAGTGAGAAATACACAGATCTATACAAAAATCTGCCATGCATTTCCCTACCTCAATTTCCTCACCATTCCAGAGTATTCTTTGTGTCCAGGGTCCCTCTGCAGAAGTGTGTGGCTTGTATTCTGAACCAGAAGCCTTCTGCCCACAGCTTGCCTTCTGTGAACTTGGCTGGCCTGCAGTTAATCAGGACCCCTATGTGATGTCACGCTGTTTGGAGGGGCACACAGGCGTGGGTGCCAACCTCAGGGCAGAGTCAGGAACCAGGGCACAAACCCCAAGCTTATGTTCTCTAAATACATTTCACCAACTAAGTAACAAGTGTGAACTCCTCATACCCTCTAACAGCCTTACCCTAGAGTCAGACAGTCCCTTTGGGCACTCTGGTCTCTCTTGCCACCCAGGCAAGCCTGCTTCTGTGATCGATGGTAAGTTATACCAAAAATCACAATCAGTCACTTACCCCAGGTCAGTTGTACCCCAGATCTCTCACCAAAGACGATGCTTGTAGCCAATCCTATATCAAAGTAACTAAAGAGTTATTAACTAGGAAGAGGAAATGAGTTTGCAAGGTTAAAGCAGGTAATATACATGACAAATGAGTGACAGTGTGACCAGATTCCTGGCAGAGCCAGCTGAGGTCACTCAATTAGGGTGAACTGCAAAGAATGGGGCAGACAACCCCAAAGCTGGTGGATATTTTAATACTTAGCTTTACCAAGCTAGCACTAAACAGCTTCTGTTATACCTCACTGGTTACTCAGCAGTCCAAAACACAGTTCCCTTAAAGTAACCCAGCCTCAGGCCTCCATCTAACTACCCAAGTCAGATATGATGAAGATTAATGAAAATCTTACTTCATCATATAAAAAGGTTCGTCCAATCCCAAAGGATTGGACACATTACCTCCCAGGTTAATGAGTATTCCAGATCTTACCCAAATACACGCTACAGCCAATTCTTATTAACTAAACTAAAATTCATTAAAAAAAGAAAAGAGAGAGTATGGTTAAAAGATCAATATACATACAAACATGAGTTCAATTCTAGAGGTTCAGATTTATAGCAGAGATGGTGAGCTTTGTAGTTGCAAAGAGTTCTTTTGGAATTTAGTCCATAGGTTATAGTCCAATGTCCAATATCATATCCAGGGTGTACCAGCTTAACTGGGATCTCATCTTGCAACTCAAACTTCCCCTGATGAAGCTTAAGCAGATTTGAGATGACCGAAGGAGGACCCCTGGATCTTTTATACAATTTCAAGCCTTTGACAGGCTGGAGTCCCTCGGAACAATAGGCCCTTATTTCTTAAGCATCCTCGTTAATTATTCACAGAAGGCAATTGCCTGTTTTTCCACCATTCATAGAATCATAGAATATCAGGGTTGGAAGGGAACTCAGGAGGTCATCTAGTCCAACCCCCTGCTCAAAGCAGGACCAATCCCCATCTAAACCATCCCAGACAGGGCTTTGTCAAGCCTGACCTTAATCTCTAAGGAAGGAGATTCCACCACCTCCCTAGGTAACCCCTATAGGCGAAGCTAAGGGCTAGTCTACACTAAAACGCTGCATCAGTGCAGCTGCGCTGCTGTAGTGCTTCTGATGAAGACGCTCTTGTCGACACAATAAAACCACCTCTGCGAGAGGCGGGGTAGCTATGTCCACACTGGCGCTTAGGTCGGTGTAACTTGTGTTGCTCGGTGGGGGAAGGGTTATTCACACCTCTGAGCGGCATAAGTTATATCGACGTAAGTGGTAATGTGTACAAGTGCTAATGCAGAGATCAGCAACCTGCGACGATTCTGAGTGGCACGCTGCTGCCCACTGAGAGGAGGAGGGGCGGAGGGGCCGGAATGCACCACATTGTGGGACGAAAGGGGGGAGGAGGGAAGCTTGGCTGCCGCAGGACCAAGCTTCTGTCTCCTGCCCCCTCAGGGGAGAGCGGTGGGGGGGGGTCCTGGCCCCCTGCCCCACTCAGCCCCCC
>NC_048299.1:142314960-142443683 GCF_013100865.1 Trachemys scripta elegans
CCCAGCCTTGTGCCCTGCACCTCCACACACACCCCAGCCCTCTGCCCTGACCTCGAGTCCCCCCCAACACCCAGCCTTCTGCCCTGCACCTCCCCACCCCAACACACACCCATCCCTCTGCCCTGAACCCCCCACCCAGCAGGCTGGCAGCATAAGATCAGCATTTTAATTTAATTTTAAATGAAGCTTCTTAAACATTTTGAAAACCTTGTTTACTTTACATACAACAATAGTTTAGTTCTATAATATACACTTAGAGAGAGACCTTCTAAAAAACCGTTAACATGTATTACCGGCACGCGAAACCTTAAATTAGAGTGAATAAATGAAGACTCGGCACACCACTTCTGAAAGGCTGCCGACCCCTGCGCTAGTGCATGCAGCACTTTGCAAGCTAGGGTATAAGCACCAAACACGTTCTTACAACTCCCAATATCTGTGTTAACAGTACTAACACACAGGTGAGCCGGACTTGTTTCCAGGTATGCATTTGTGTCCAGTGAGGCCTGGGGCCTTGGCATGAGCTGGCGCTGGATTTGCCAGCATCATACCCCTCTCTTGCCCAAAACTTCCTGTGTGGCTCTCCCAGTCTCCCCCTGTGAGTCTCTTTAAACCCTGTTCTGTCCTCTTTGTCATGCTGCTGGTAGCTCCTTTTTCTCCATTTCTCTCCAACTTGCAAGGCGGGTAGGAGGAAGTAGTTTCTCCCAGGTCCAGCAGACTTCCTTAGCATTGCTATCGTCCGGTCAAAGCACCGTCCTTACGATTAAGTGCTCTGGTGTCCCTAGTCTGACTGCTGCTGCCAGGGCTTTGCTCACATACATGACGGCTGGGCGGGGTGGGGCAATACCCAAGGGCTGTTTGTGCCTGTCCTGGGGACTCAGTTCTGTGTGGGCGAAGGACGGCTGTAAGGAGACACTGCCTGTCTTTCAGCTGGTGGCATCTGGTGAGCTGATGAGCTCCAAAAAGAGAGACTTGCATCCCCGAGACATCGATGCCTTTTGGCTTCAGCGGCAGCTGAGTCGCTTCTACGACGATGCCATCGTGTCCCAGAAGAAAGCAGATGAGGTGCTAGAGATCTTAAAGGTATGTGGCCAATTATCCTGCCTCTGTGGGTGGAGAAGGTTCCAGACTCAGGGCCTGCCTGGCTGGAAGACAGGAAGCTCCCTGGGCAAGTTCTTTACAGTTTGGACTGATTTTTCCATATTAAAATTGTTAATACAACGAAACAACTTGCCACTGTGCCACTCTTCCCCTGAGGATACACCCACCGCGTCCCTCCTCTGTTGTGAGGATCAGGTTTAACACATGGGCAGACCTTCTCTTGGGTGACAGTTACTGCTTCTTCTGGGAGGCCAACTCTGGGGTAGTGGTTCCCATGCTAACCATGATCCTGATCCTCACTCCCTTTGACTTCCGTTGGAATTAGGGTGCCCAGCACTTCAGGTTCCAGCCCTTCATCTACGGTATTTATGCGGCTCAAAAGCCTGTAAACTGCACCAGCATAGATGACCCAGGTGTCCTGCCCCTAGGGGCCTCTTAGGAGGGCAGGAAGAGGTTCTGGGACAGACTGCACTTGGTTAGACTCTTGCCAGTGTTGCTTAGAATCTTGATTGTTACATGGAGGATGTGGGTTGTCAGTCTGGCGGGTAGCTGGTATTTACTATGCAGTTGGGTTCTATCTGTTGTGCAATGGGAGTTTGGGTCCCCTGCCCTCTCCCATGGCGAAGCCGGGCAGCAGATGCATCACCAGCATCTTTCTGTCCCTTCTTTTCCCAGACTGCCAGTGATGACAGGGAGTGTGAAAACCAGCTTGTCCTGCTCCTGGGCTTTAACACCTTTGACTTCATTAAGGTGCTGAGGCAGCACAGAATGATGAGTGAGTACTGGGCACCTCGTTAACCTGCAGTGCTGTAACCCTGGTTCTTTGCCTGTGTGCTGCTCCAGTCGTGCTGCTAGCCACAGCTTGGGTTATGGCTGCACTATGGGGACTTACACCAGCATAAGGGAGGCGACGTACCCCGGAGGGTAGATGCAGCCTACGGCGATGGAAGGGGTTTTTCCATCAGTGTAGGAACACCGGCTCCCTGAGCAATGGTAGCTGGGGTGACAGAAGTATTCTTCTGTCGACCTCGTTACATCTGTGTGGGGTTTTAGGTCCGCATAGCTACGCTTGGGGCATGGGTTTTTCACATCCTTGATTGACACATGTTGTCCTACGTTTTAAATGTAGTCCTGGTCTCAGTCAGCTTTCATAGCTGCAACTTTCTCACCTCTCCACACATCTGCCTTCTGTGCAGTCTATCCTCTGCACCATGCTTTGTGAAACTTCAGGTGTTCTCCACCTTGCCCCTCTCCCTCTGACCCCGTGCATTGAGGCAGCTGCCTTCTCTCACCCTCTTTCTCCCTCCAGTCCTGTACTGTACGCTGCTGGCTAGTGCACAAAGTGAAGCCGAGAAGGAGAGGATCATGGGGAAGATGGAATCTGATCCCGAGCTGTCAAAATTTCTGTATCAGCTGCATGAGACGGAGAAGGAGGATCTGATTCGGGTAAGAAGAGCGGCGAGAACCCATAAGGTCCTTGTTGCATCTGAGCTGTCACCATTGAAATAGCACTTCGCATGCATGTCACACACACGTTTCACTGCAATCACTGAATAAACTGGATTGAAAGGAGGGGAGGGTGCTACTGGGGTCACAGCATAGAGGTTTAGAATAATAGAATATCAGGGTTGGAAGGGACCCCAAGAGGTCATCTAGTCCAACCTCCTGCTCAAAACAGGACCAATTCCCATCTAAATCATCCCAGCCAGGGCTTTGTCAAGCCTGACCTTAAAAACTCCTAAGGAAGGAGATTCCACCACCTCCCTAGGGAACCCGTTCCAGTGCTTCACCACCCTCCTAGTGAAATAGTGTTTCCTAATATCCAACCTAAACCTCCCCCACTGCAACTTGAGACCATTGCTCCTTCTGTCATCTGCCCCCTTTCGGGTAGTTGAAAGCAGCTATCAAATCCCCCCTCATTCTTGATCTGATGTTGGTTGTAGACTGACCATGCATCCTCTCTTCATATTAGCCAGATCCAGCTTTGGGTGCTGAGCATTGCACCTACTTGTGCTGTTACTAATCAGCAGCTCCTGCGTCTCTGTTACGGGGTCCTCTGAGATACAACTCCCTTTGGAGCATTTCGGATCCACTCATTAGTTGGAAGGGGTTATGGAGACTTTGCGCATGACATCCTCTGTGCTCTGAGGGAGCCGAGATATCCGGACCAGGGTCTGATCCTGAGTCATCTTCCCCATAGTGCTAAGCATGGCTTGTTAGCCCCCTGAGGAGCTGCCTTACCAGCTAGCTGAAGCTGTGCTATCGCAGTGGGGCAGGAGCAGGCGCTAGTGTGCGGAGCAGGGCACAGCAGCTGCTGTTCCCCACCGAGAGGTGTCTGCACCATGTTAACCTGCCCTCTCCCTTTGCCCTCCAGGAGGAACGCTCTCGCAGGGAACGTGTGCGCCAGTCCCGGATGGACACAGACCTGGAAACCATGGATCTGGATCAGGGTGGAGAGGTGTGTCCCTTAAGGCACCTGTTCTTAGGATGCTCGAGGGGCTGAATGAGTGCAAGGGGGCTGTTGTTAAATAGGGACCGGTGCGTGCAGAAGACACCCTGATCTAGCGGCCTGCAGGTGGGGTGTGAAAGGTTAAGCCCCTGATCTGCCTGAGAAGCTTTGGGAAGCCAGACTTGCAGGCTGGAGGGAGTGGTTGCAATGCTGCCCCTTTAAATCTGGGCCCCTCCCATTCTTCCTCTGACGCCCCATCTGGTTTTTCCAGGTGCTGGCCCCGCGCCAGGTGTTGGACCTGGAAGATCTGGTGTTTGCCCAGGGCAGCCATTTCATGGCCAACAAGCGTTGCCAGCTGCCCGATGGCTCGTTCCGCAGGCAGCGCAAAGGCTACGAGGAGGTGCATGTGCCTGCCTTGAAGCCAAAGCCCTTCGGCTCCGAAGAGGTAGGTGACTCTATTCCCTTTCAGTCAGCGGTGGGCAGGGTTGGATTACCTAGCGTCCCTTCTTCCCGACCCCCCCACAGAAACCTACTGGCTTTGTGGCACTTCTCACTCGCAGTGTGCGACTCAGGTGTTGAGGGAGCATCTCCACGACGTGCCCTGGGGCCAGCAGGACTTGGGCCTCTTCTGACACGTGACCCTTAAGGAGCCTGTGCGTTAAGCTCTGTTTCCCTGGGATGTGCACCTGGCATTGGTGCCTCTGGTCCCCTTGCACCTTAAAGATGGGCTGCTTTGCGGGGTCTGGGGGCGCTGTTGCTGCACCTCTGCCAGTCATTTGTGCAAGCTGGTCTGCCGGACTGAGCGAATGAGCATGGGCCATAGTCAAGGTTGGGTTCCAGTTCTGGCTGTGCTACTAATTCACCATGTGACTTTGGACAAGTCACTTGGACTCTGTCAGTTTCCCAAGCTGTAAAATGGAGACAAACAAACCCATGTCGTGAAGAGTCAGTGCTGGTTGTACAGTGTTATGGATTGTTGTGGTACGTGCTGTAATCATTGCTTTGCAGTTGGGCTGCCCCGTGAGCTCTGACGTGCAGTGGGAACTGCCTGATACACGAGAGGGCGCAGTCTGAGAGAATCAGTAGTTTTGGCCCGAAGAGTTAGAATCCTCTATGCTAGTTGACTGCATTGCTGGTCACTGCCCGGAGTGATGGGTGAGATTTGCAGATCAGCAGTTGGAGCCCCTAGGCCAAATGCTTTGGTCTAATGGGCCCCATCTGATCTCTTACTACCTGCTCTGCACAAAGCATTATGTCCCAGCCACACTGAGGGTACGTCCAGACTACCCGCCGGATTGGTGGGTAGCGATCCATCTATGGGGGATCGATATATCGTGTCTCATCTAGATGCAATATATCGATCCCCGAACGTGCTCCCGTCGACTCCGGAACTCCACCAGGGCAAGCGGCGGTAGCGGAGTCGATGGGAGAGCCGCGGCCGTCGATCCTGCGCTGTGAGGACAGAAGGGAAGTCGAAATAAGATACGTCGACTTCAGCTACGCTATTCCCCTAGCTGAAGTTGCATATCTTGCATCGACACCCCCCCCCCCCCCCCCAAGTGTAGACCAACCCTGAGAGAGACCAAGAAGCTCCCTGCCATTCCCCAAGGTGGGGGTCTCTTCTAGACCACAGAGTGCCCTGCTTGCGGCACAATAAAGGGCCTGTTCTTTGATGTTAATGATGTTTCTCCTTTTCAGCAACTGGTTTCTGTGGACAAACTGCCCAAATACGCCCAGGCTGGGTTTGAGGGGTTCAAAACACTGAACCGGATTCAGAGCAAACTCTACCGTGCTGCACTTGAGACTGATGAGAACCTGCTACTCTGTGCTCCCACGGTAAGGATCCGGCCAAGCTGTCTCCTGCCACAGGAGGCCACCTCATAGATACTTAGTGCCTCCAGCCCCTCCTGTTTAGCACAGACTTTGGGTTGTAGCCCAACTCTCTTAGAACATAAGAACGGCCAAACTGGGTCAGACCAAAGGTCCATCTAGCCCAGTATCCTGTCTTCTGATAGTCGCCAGTGTCAGGTGCCCCAGAGGGAATGAACGGAACAGGGAATCATCAAGTGATCCATCCCCTGTCGCTCATTCCCAGCTTCTGGCAAACAGAGGCTAGGGACACCATCCCTGCCCATCCTGGCTAATAGCCATTGATGGATCATGAATTTATCTAGTTTTTTAACCCTATTATAGTCTTGGCCTTCACAACATCCTCTGGCGAAGAGTTCCACAGATTGACTGTGCCTTGTGTGAAGAAATACTTCCTTTTTGTTTATTTTAAACTTGCTGTCTATTAATTTCATTTGGTGACCCCTAGTTCTTGTGTTATGAGAAGGAGTAAATAACCCTTCCTGATTTACTTTCTCCACACCGGTAATGATTTTATAGACCGCTGTCATATCCCCCCTTAGTCATCTCTTTTCCAAGCTGAAAAATTCCAATCTTATTAATCTCTCCTTACACGGAAGCCGTTCCATACCCCTAATAATTTTTGTTGCCCTTTTCCGAACTTTTTCCAAGTCCAATATATCTTTTTTGAGATGGGATGACCACATCTGTACTCAGTATTCCAGAGGTAGTTGTACCATGGATTTATATAGAGGCAACATATTTTCTATCTTATTTATCTATCCCTTTCTTAATGATTTGCAACATTCTGTTCGCTTTTTTGACTGCCGCTGCAAATTGAGTGGATGTTTTCAGAGAACTATCCATAGTGACTTTAAGATCTTTCTTGAGTGGTAACAGCTAATTTAGACCCCATCATTTGATATGTATAGCTGGAATTATGTTTTCCAATGTGCATAACTTTGCGTTTATCAACATTGAATTTTGTCTGCCATTTTGTTGCCCAGTCACGCAGTTTTGAGAGATCCATTTTGTAGTTCTTCACAGTCTGCTTTGGACTTGACTGTCTTGAGTAGTTTTATGTCATCTTGGGGGGGGGAGGGGGGGCTGGCTCATACTTTGAGGGGAATCTGTCTTTGGCTGCTGTGAGAGACTGTGGATATGATGGGGCTGATTCAATGTATGTACCAGGGTGTGACATACCAGGGTGCAATCCAGACCAGTGGAGGGCTGTGTTAACCCCTCCCCTGCAACCCCGGGTGCCTTACAATGCCTTGCTGCTGTAGCTCCCTCTTGGGCTGCTCATAAACAGCCTTCCAGCATGCAAGCCACAGCCTGACTCGCACCAGCCATGGTTATACCACAGGGTGACCCCAACACACCCCCAGTCCGAGATTTTCCACCAGAAATGTGTGTCCTGTTGCTGCCCAGCACCGAGGAATAATATGCCAGTTTTTTGTCAAAGTTATTCAGATACTTTAAGTTAAACACACTGGATTAGCTAAAACAGTAAAACAAGTTTATTTAATACAAAGAGGTAAATTTTAAGTGAGTACAAGTAATGAGGCATAAAAGTCAGAAATGGTTACAAGAAAAATAGAGACAAGACATTTACTAATACCTGACTTGACTTAAACTAGATTAGATTCAAGCAAAGTTTCTCACCATGTGCTCCAGCAGATTACTGACCAAACCCCCCTGGAGTCCAGCGCCTACTTCCCTTGTCTCTTCAGGCGCAGTGAATGTGATGGGGCGGAGGAGGGTGTCTGGGGCTGTTTTGCCCCTCCTTTTTATCCTTTCAGTCTCTCTTGAGAAACATTTCCAGCTGAGAACCAGGATCCAAAGAGTCTATATGGAGAGATGTTCCCTGTTGTTTTTTCCCCACTGTTTGAACTTCCTTTGTCTTCCCTTCCTGCTTGATGACTGTTTCCTGCTTAAATGCAAATTAAGCAGAGTACACGCTCCTTTGTTTAGGACAGACCTGTTTGCCAAAGTCTTTTGGGGCAGGGTTGTGGGGTTTGGAACGTGTGTTAATAATGCCATACAGGGGAATCACATATCATGTTGCCCCACACATTTTACCAGGCCAATACTGATCAGCAAATTATGAGTTTTTTAACTGATACCTTACAAGGCGTGCTTTATGTAAAGATGATTACAGTTGTGTGTAGGGTGTGACTACAGAGGTGTATTCTGTGCCGCAGGGTGCGGGGAAGACCAACGTCGCTCTGATGTGCATGCTACGTGAGATCGGGAAGCACATCAACATGGATGGAACCATCAATGTGGATGACTTCAAAATCATCTACATTGCGCCCATGCGGTCTCTGGTGCAGGAGATGGTGGGAAGCTTTGGGAAGGTAATGGAACAACTTCGCTCTGGTCTTGCTACACCTGCGGGGGAGAGGGAGGGGAGCAAGGACTTGGAGCTTTGCTCCTGTGAGGTCTGTACTCAGAAGGGCCCCAGCTCAGCTCTAGCCTTAAAGGGTATCAAGCCTTGAGAGGAGAGGGTGTTGTGCCTCTTATTCCCTGTTCCCTTGGGCCTGATGCCTCTATTCCAGGCTTTGTGATTCAGCACCAAAGAGGAAGAATCCGTGTCTTGCTTAATGCCACGGTGCAGAAAACCCTATTTGTTGTCTTGGGAGAGGTATGCGATTGTGCATACGATTTTCCCGGTCTCCTCACATGCACTGGGCTCTCATCCAGCCTAACCATACTTGGTCTTTCCTAGCGCCTGGCAACTTATGGCATCAACGTGGCCGAGCTGACTGGAGACCACCAGTTGTGTAAGGAGGAAATCAATGCTACCCAGATCATCGTCTGCACCCCCGAGAAGTGGGACATCATCACCCGCAAGGGCGGGGAACGCACCTATACCCAGCTGGTGCGCCTCATTATCCTGGTGAGTAGCAGTAATGTCTCCCCAAGCCCACTGGGAGATGATGACCCTGACTGTGACTGCACTTCGAGAAGTGCCTCGTGGTACCTCAGCAGAAGGGGTTATGTCAGGGTCTTCGCGGTTTCTGAGGAGGCCATAATTGATCTGAGACTCCATCTGGTAGTGGTGGATAGGTGGGTGTTTAAACCTATGCAAGCCCGGCCATGCAGTTCCATCAGGGAGTACGAATGAACCAGACATGCAGCAAAGAAGTCAGTCGAACCTTTCCCCTTTGAAGTCAACCTCTTACCACCCCTTTTCTCCTCTAGGATGAGATCCATCTGCTGCATGATGACCGGGGCCCTGTCCTAGAGTCCTTGGTGGCTAGAGCCATCCGCAACATTGAGATGACCCAGGAGGATGTGAGGCTTGTTGGCCTGAGTGCCACTCTCCCGAACTACGAGGATGTAGCTACGTTCCTGAGAGTGGACCCCGTCAAAGGCTTATTCTACTTTGATAACAGGTGTGGGAAAGGTTGGGAAGGGCCTTTTACAATCCAATTGGGGAAGCAACCAAGGTCTTTGGTGAGATCTTTATGGGGAGGTGGTTTAGAATGTAATTGTCAATAAGCTGATGGTGCCAGGGTTTCATTGGGCATCCAGCCTGGTTTAATTAGCCACGGGACGAGCTTGTGGCTTTTAGGGAGATCTGTTAGAATGTGTAGGTCCAGGAACGCACCCCTGAAATGCACCCTAGGGATATTTTCCTGAGGTTGTGTAACTGTTAGTTAACCATAACAAAATCTTAAGGTTAAGTATATTTTTAGGAAAGGGACAGGTCACAGGCAACAAACAAAAATTCAGACGCTTGTGACCTGTCCCTGACTTTTAGTGAAAATAACTGACAAAATGGGTGGTCGGGGGGTCCAGCACCCACCTCCGCTGCGGCTCCAGGGTGTCTCAGGTGCCCGCAATGGCTTGTTTGGCATTCCGGGACCCGTGGTTGGGAGCTGTGGGGTCCCCCAGCCAGCTGACAGCTCCAGCCCCACCGCCCCAGGGCTGAAGTGGAAAATGTCATGGAGGTCTCTGGAAGTCACAGATTCTGTGACATAAACGTAGCCTTAGTTGTACTCATACCTGGTTCAGAACTTAAGCTGGGAGGGGAAGAAAAGGGATTCTTCACCCCAATCTGCTGCAAAAGCTTCTTGGGGGAAGCTTCGAATGGCTCTGAGGTGGCTTGCAAAGTTTCATCCATATCGGAGGCCATGCATCCAGGAAATGGATTCAAGTGACAGTCGAATACTGCTGCCATAGAACTAAAACAAGGAGGCATGCTTGGCCGGAACGTGACTCATTGATTCTTCGTGTGTTGGGCTAGAGCAGGAGAGCATTTAGCATGGAGTCTCTGTGGAGGGGCTGGATTGAAGCTTGCGAAGGGATCTGCACAGTGATTCTTGGATAGAAACCATCTGGTCTGTGGCGAAAATCCATAATGTGGAGGTGCCATTCCAGCCAGTTCATGCTGCCTGCTTCCCATTGCAGCTTTCGCCCAGTGCCCCTGGAGCAGACCTATGTGGGAATCACAGAGAAGAAAGCAATCAAGCGCTTCCAGATCATGAATGAGATTGTCTACGAGAAGATTATGGAGCATGCTGGGAAGAACCAGGTAGGCCTGCCGTCCTGCTGGTATTTTAGTTGCTGGTGCATTTAAGCCTCTTGGTTATGGTGCCCTGGTGAGAGGCTTTTTCTATTTGTCCTGTGTACTCTGCTCCCAGCTCCAGAACTGCTGCAGTCTCTGTCTGTGGATAGAAGTGTAGATCTGTGCTGGCTACCAGCAGCTGAGGCAGGGATATGTACCCCAGGCTGTTGTTTTTCTGCCTGTTGACTGTCACCTGCTGACCATCCAGCACGAGCACTTCCATTCTTCCCATGTGGCTGTGCCTTACCCCAACCCCTCTGGTCAAAGCTGGCTGGAGCTCCCTCCTGAGCCAGGTCACTGAGCCTACAGTCCCTCCCAGAGCCAAGCGTCTCTCCTCTTCCAGCATTGCGGTGCTCCCATTACCAGGCCAGCAGCTCCAGCCCAGACCTGCTGCATCAGCACCATGTCCCAGTGTGTCTTCTAGGCCACTCTTTTGCACCATAGTCACCTCGCTTTCCTGAGCATAGGGAATGGGCTGGGGCAGAACTCTGTGCCAGCTGCCATGGCCTCCCCCCCCCCGATAACAGTGCTGTGTGGTACGTTTGACAGGTGTTGGTGTTCGTTCACTCCAGGAAGGAGACAGGGAAGACGGCCCGAGCCATCAGGGACATGTGTCTGGAGAAAGATACACTGGGCCTCTTCCTTCGCGAGGGCTCAGCCTCTACAGAGGTCCTGAGGACAGAAGCTGAGCAGTGCAAGGTAACTGGCAGGCAGAGAGCTGGGGTATATGCCTGTAGTCTGGCTGGTGTGTTATGACAGACTTGGGGGGACAAAAATACTGCGGCTCACATGTCATAAGCTTGCCACGTTTCCGCAGAATCCGAGCGTTCTCTCCCTCTTGTCTCTACTCACAGCATTAAACCAAAATCTTTTCAGTGGGAACAGTGGGACCTGCATCCTTGTTCCCCGTGGGGGTGTTGGTTTCATGGCAGCATGAGAGACCAGCACTTGTTAATGAGTGGTGGAGCTCAGGCGCTCCCTGCCCTGGTTTGCCCTCCAGGATTTCCCCTGACCTGCAGTGTGTTCTGTGGATTCACTCTCTAAAGGGTCTGACTGTAATTAGTTGTCTTTTTGCTACAGAATCTAGAGCTGAAGGACCTGTTGCCGTACGGCTTTGCTATTCACCATGCTGGGATGACCAGAGTAGATCGAACACTGGTGGAGGATCTGTTTGCTGACAAGCACATTCAGGTGAGTCCCTGCGCCAAGTGGAGCATGTGTATTCAGGTCAGGCTGGTATCGTCCCTGGGAGATACTTGAGCAGTGCTTTAAGGTGATTGCTGCTTCAGCATGTGTTGGGATGCTCCATCTGGAGACTAGAAGTGCAAGGCTGTTGATTGTCATGTCTTAATGAAGCTAGTGCTCATTGTGACACTAGAGGCACACAGACTGGGTTCTCTCTGGTCCGAGGTCTAGGCTCCAACCCAGGTAGTGAATGGGTCCATGAACAGGGCATGGCTAGGATAGAGGAAGGAAGCCTTTCCTCTAAGCAGAGATGGGTATCGATGCTCTTGGATATCCCTTTAGCTGGCTCTCTCACCAGCAGCCCGTGGGCTTCCACCTTGGTTACCGTCATGGAGGATCATCTAGGAGTAGTTCCTGACTTTAACGAATCTCTGTGACTACTTCTGCTTCAGCCACGGCGGCGGAGGCTGGAGCTGGCAGATTTTTGTTTCTTGCCTGCGACCTGTCTGTGACTGATCTGAACCGTATTCATGCCCTGTTACTCCGTTTCTGCCTGTGGTGCGATGCAGCTGTGGGAGTTAGCCCTGCCTGCTGCCCACAAGGATGTAGCGGCTTTGTAGGGAAGATGTTCTGTTGTGGGACGAGCAGGGTTCTGTTGAGCACAGGATAACCTTGTCCCTCTACCCCAACCTTGTAAAGCACCTTGAGGGCAGTGAGACTGAGGTTCTATTTTACAGCTGGAGAAATTAAGGGCTGGAAAGGGTAATTGCCCTTAGACTTGTGACTTCTTTGGGGCAGGGAGTGTATTTGCTTTGGGTTGGGACAATGCCCAGCACAGTGAAGTCCTGGCCCATGACTAGGGCTCCTCGGTGCTACTGCAGTACAAATAGAGGGAACGTTGTGACAGACTGACAACACATGCCTTACAATATCCTGAATGAACTTCACTGAGGGCTTGTCTCCATTTGGAACACTCCAGTGGCCCAGCTGTAGTGCTTCAGTGTAGATAATACCTCCGCCTGTGGAAGGGGTTTTCCCATTGCAGTAGTTAACCCACCTCCTCAAGGCTAGCAAGGCCAATAGAAGAATTCTTCCATCGACCTCGTGCTGTCTTCACCGGGCGTTCGCTCAGCATGGCTAAGTCTGACAGGAGTGTAGATTCTTCAAGAAACCCCATTGTCTACTAATGACCTACTCTTGGAAACTGCAGCTCAAAGCCCCCTGAACGGTATAAAGTGGTGGGGGTGCTTGTTCTGAGCTGAAGCTGTGATGAACTGGTAACCCCCAGGAACCCTTGGGGTGGGGGTTGAAGGACTGCTCCTGCCAGAATCCATGTGTGGGTTGAAATGAACCCTGGTAAGTTTAGTACCATGTGTGTGGGTTCTTTGATCTTTTTGTAGTGCTTTTTACTTGAAGGGTAAAGCAGGCGTGCACAGGAAGTGCTGTGTGGTACCTTCTGATGATGGCACTGATACCTGTTAACCAGCTCTGAAGAGAAAAGCCGGTGCCCTTGGATAGTATCTCTGCTGGGACACTGAGGCAGGGAGCTGTGCAGTGTGGAAGTACCCTGGTCAGAATGAAGGGAGACGAGGGTCTCCACACAGAAAGGTGATGCTGGGGAGCCGGAAGCCTCTGGGGGCGCTCAGAACTGAGACAGGCGTGACTCACCCAAGGCCAGGCAGTCCGTGGCAGATCTGGGAATAGGCCCCAAGTCTCCCAGGCTGGGGCCCTCCACTGAGCTTTGGGTACATGGAAGGAGACTTTCAGGCACACTTGTCCTATTGGAGCAAGAGACAGTATCTTTGGTGGAGTTTCCTGTGGGAATGAGCTAACCAACCCCACTGTGTTCCTGCTCCAGGTTCTGGTCTCCACGGCGACGCTGGCCTGGGGTGTGAACCTTCCTGCTCACACAGTCATCATCAAAGGGACGCAGGTGTACAGCCCAGAGAAAGGCCGCTGGACAGAGCTGGGTGCTCTGGACATCCTGCAGGTAAAGTCCTGGCAGTAAAGCTGCTCTGACCATCCCTAGCAGGTCCCTCTCCTCTTGGAATCTGCCTCATGAATCCTCCATGTGATCAGCTTCGTGCATTTTGACACCACTGCTGCCACTGCTTTGCGTAGCGACAGCTCCGTGTTGGTCACGGATTCCGTGACTTTCCATGACTTTTGCAGTGGCCGGTGCGCCTGGCCCGGGAGCCACCTGAGCAGCTTGGGCAGCCCCTGGGCCAGGCACCCTGGCTGCTGCTGGGGCAGTCTTGGGACCCCGCCACCTCCCAGTAGCAGGAGTTTGGGTGTGGGGGGCTCAGGGCTGGGAATTGGGGTGTGGGGTAGTGCTTACCTGGGGTGGGGGGTGGATCCTCAGAAGGGCGACAGCAGCTCCCCTCCCTCAGCTCCTAGCTCCATGTGCGGCCTCCAGCCACAGGCATCACCCCCGCAGCTCTCATTGGCCGCGGTTCCCAGCCAATGGGAGCTGCAGAATCAGAGCTTGGGACAGAGCGGCAGCATCGCTTCCCCAGGAGCTGGATAGGGAGCCTGCCCCTCCCCGCACCCTCGGGACTCCCTGGGCCGTCCTCCCAAGGCGTCCCCTTTTTCCCCCTCTCCCCCCTCCCCCCCCAAAAGAAGAAAAGTTTTAGGGATATATAGTAAAAGTCATGGACAGGTCTCAGGTTGTGAATTTTTGTTTATTGCCCGTGACCTGTCCATGACTTTTTACTAAAAATGCCTGTGACAAAACGTAGCCTCCCCCATAGCCTACCCCACTCTGCCTCCCCCAGCTAGACTATCTTGACTGTCCGATGAGCTGAACCACAGAATAAGTGTGCTGGTAGGAGTAAGGACAGAGGAATGACCCACAGCACCATGTTACACCTCCTACTCTGTAGTGGATAGCTGAGCACTGGCTGGCTTGTGGCACAGCGGTTAGGGAAGTGTTCTGCTGTTGGCTAGGCTGAAAGCTCTTCTCTGCATCTGATTAAACCCTTTGTTTGTCCTAGATGCTTGGCCGTGCTGGGAGACCCCAGTACGACACAAAGGGCGAGGGGATCCTCATCACATCGCACGGAGAACTGCAGTATTACCTCTCCCTACTCAACCAGCAGCTCCCTATCGAGAGTCAGATGGTGTCGAAACTGCCAGATATGCTGAATGCAGAAGTGGTGCTGGGGAATGTCCAGAATGCAAAGGTGAGAATGTGGGTGTGTCATCCCTCCCACCCCCCAATTGCACCTTTGTATAGAAATGTTCACAATAAACCTGATTTCTGGTCTGGCGAAGAGAAAGGTGCCCTGTCTGCCATAGCCCTTCCTGGTGGCTTGCTGGACAAACTGCTCGTAAAGGCACAGAACACACTGGCCTTCCCTAGGCAATACTGTGCATCTCCATGTGCCTTCTAGCGCTGCCTGTCTGTAGGGGTGGCAGAAAACCCAGCCCTGTCACTGAAAAGGACGTGATACTTGATATAGACATGTGCAGATTGTAAAACCGATGGAGCACACATTCAATCCAGCGTAGGATTGGGGTTTATGTAAATCAAAATAGTCTGTAAGTGAAGCATTTTGGCTGTTTCGTGATCTTTGGCTTCCAGTTGTTGCCTGAGCTGGGAAGAGAATAGTGTCCTCAGGCAGTGAGTGAAATGATTTTTGCTCCCTGGTCCAGGATAGGCGCTTAGAGAAATGTATTAGCCCTGAAGGCATTTGCATTAATCTGTGATCTGTCCGTTTCTGGATCTCCGCTTGGTCTTCACAATATTCCCCTGCTTATGGCTAGCTTTCTTGACTGGAATCTCCTTACATTGCAGCATGGTTTTGCTGGCCTGGATGTCTGAGATGAGCATTCTCTGGCACTTGAATGTGGGGTTCCCAAGCTCTGAGGATAGAGAGCGTTTATTTTGCACTTTAGTGATTCTGCAGATAATGGCCCCTAACTCTAGGATTGAAGTGCAGGAAAGCAGCTCATACTCAGAAGGGTGCAAGTTAAGGCCAGTTATGACAGTCTGCCGGGGTAGGAGCTGCCTCTTCTCTGCTTTCAGTATTTCTAGTTCTGATGTTTCATGAGGCCTCGGTCTTTAAAACTGCCCCCAGTTACTTGATCTAGCCGGGGTCACATCATGGTAAGTTTTGGGTCTTGAACCAATGGTCCCCATAACTTCCTGCTCCAGGGGCAGCGGTGTGCCCGCTCAGCTGAAAGATCACTGGCATTGCTGGTTCTTGGTGTCTGTCCGTAGGATGCAGTGAACTGGCTGGGCTATGCCTACCTGTACATCCGAATGCTGCGCTCCCCATCGCTCTATGGGCTCTCTCACGATGACCTGAAGGGAGACCCGTTGCTGGACCAGCGCCGGCTGGATTTGGTTCACACTGCAGCCCTGATGCTAGACAAGAACAATCTTGTGAAGTACGATAAGAAGACGGGGAACTTCCAGGTGAGGCAGGGGACGGGGGTGTGACTCACTGAAGCCAGAGGGCTGGGGAGAAGGGTACAAGCAGCCTCCTAGAGGTGGCTCCAGATCAGCCACAGTGGGTGTTTTGGGGAGCATAGTGGCTGTTGCCTTCCAGCCTGGAGCTCAAGGGAGTCACTGGTCTGAAGAGACAGTGGGGAGGGTTGAAGTAGCTCCAAATGTCGGTATCCTCGGGTACACTGCTGCCTCCTTGCTGAGCAAATTCCCATCGCGGCCTGGGTCTCCTTTGCTTTGGAGATGGAAGTAGAGAGGCTGGGACCGAGGGAGGGAACTGTGTCCCTGACACAACAAACCTTCTCCCCTGGGCCGTTCCTGGCTCCTGAGGGATTCTGCTCTGAATGTCAGGAGCCTCTGTGCTGGCCAGCTTCATTCTGCATCTTCCAGTGGGCTCCTTTCTGCCTGGCTCAGCCCCCCCGATCAGCCAGAGGGGTCTGTGCAAACTGGAGTTACTCCTTCCTCCCTCCCCCAGGTGACTGAGCTGGGCCGCATTGCCAGCCACTACTACATTACCAACGAGACCGTGCAAACCTACAACCAACTCCTGAAGCCCACCTTGAGTGAAATCGAGCTTTTCCGGGTCTTCTCCCTGTCCTCAGAGTTCAAGAACATCACTGTGCGGGAGGTACGGCTCTGGGACGGGTTGGGGAGGGGGCTTGGTCAGGCAGCAGAGGTGCTCCCAAGATCTTCTCTCCTGTACCCTGGAGGGCTGCCAGGCTGGTTTCCCTGGTTCAGAGGGATTGTATGCGATGCCCCCAAGCTGGCTTCACCTCCCACTCCTTGTCTCCCCACAGGAAGAGAAGCTGGAGCTCCAGAAGCTGCTGGAACGGGTCCCAATTCCAGTGAAGGAGAGCATCGAGGAGCCCAGTGCCAAGGTGAGCCGCCTCTCTGCCCGCCCTCCTGAGAAGCCTGGCACCGCGTGAGAGGAGAGCCCGGCGGCACTGAACCCCTCCCTGCTTCTGTTCGGTGGTTTAGGGAATGCTTGATCCTGTTGCCCAGCCTCCCTTCCCTTTTGTGCAGTGTCCTGGTGTGAGGATGCGGCTCTGGCGGGACCCAACTGAGAATGCCAATTCAGGACAAATTGCTAGAACAGGGCAGTCACAGCCCAAGGCTGGGGTTTTTCCACCTCGAAGGCAAACCAAACCAGCCAGACAAAGAGGACTTCGGTCTCACCCCACTGGCTAACCACAAGTCTCACAAGCAATTTCCTTAGACACTCCAGTTTCCCAGTATCACCACCAGTGCCACTCGTTATGGGGACAAATGGTTATGAAAACCAATACCCCAGTAAAAGAAAAAAGGTTCCCTCGATCCCAAAGGACCAAGCCCCAGACCCAGCTCAATATACAAATCAGATCTTACCCACAATCATGCTGTTGCCAATCCTTTAGAGTCTAAAATCTAAAGGTTTATTCATAAAAGGAAAAAGATAGAGATGAGAGCTAGAATTGGTTAAATGGAATCAATTACATACGGTAATGGCAAAGTTCTTGGTTCAGGCTTGTAGCAGTGATAGAACAAACTGCAGGTTCAAATCAAGTCTCTGGAATACATCCCCAGCTGGGATGGGTCCTCAGTCCTTTGTTCAGAGCTTCCGTTGTAGCAAAGTCCCTCCAGAGGTAAGAAGCAGGATTGAAGACAAAATGGAGATGAGGCATCAGCCTTATATAGTCTTTTCCAGGTGTAAGAACACCTCTTTGTCCTTACTGTGGAAAATTACAGCAAAATGGAGTCTGGCGTCACATGGGCCAGTCCCTGCATACTTTGCTGAGTCACAAGGTGTATTTGCCTTCTCTCCATGGGTCAATTGTATAGCTGATGGTCCTTAATGGGCCATCAAGCAGGCTAGGCAGAGCTAACACAAACTTGCCTGGGATGTTTCCCAGAAGCTTAGCATAAGTTTGAAATACAGAGAGTACAGAGCCAATATTCATACCTTCAACTACAAAATTGATACACATATACAGACAGCATAATTATAACCAGCAAAACATAATCTTGTCTTAGACACCTCATTTGACCCCCTTTATACAAGATTTGGTGCCACTACAGGACTTTGGTTGCAACCATGTTCTATATGGTCCCAGATTATGCTAATAAACGTCACACCTGGACAGGAGCATAGGGGTGGGAAGGAACTGCAGTATCTCCCCCCAGTACTGTTGTGCCAGCCCTGACCAGCTAGGAGCTCTTTCTCCCCTCCCACCCCTCTTCCCCAAAGATGGGAGGCTCTCAGCTGATACACCATCAATGATTTGATCTAACTCCTATTCTTGCTGTCTGTAGATCAATGTGCTCCTGCAGGCCTTTATCTCCCAGCTGAAGCTGGAAGGGTTTGCTCTGATGGCAGACATGGTGTACGTCACCCAGGTGAGTGGGAATTCACGTGGGTAGAAAATCTGCCACTGTCTCGGAATGACTCTCTCTCTGCCCCGGTGCCCCAGTTTGCAAGGTGGGGATAATGCCTGCTCCTCGGGAGCTGGGAGGGTTAATGTTCGTTAGTTGCTTTGATGACTAATAGGGCTGTGAATTTATAACGGGGGCTAATTCCTGTGAGGTGCTCATTAATAATTGAATACATGAAAATGACTGCAGGTGAAAGCTAATTTATTTTGGAGAGAGATGACATCCGGGTCTTAGCTCTGCAACAGAGCTTGAATCTGAAATACTGACCGATTAAGTCACCTTAACACACACCAAGTCGCTGGCTGTTATTGACCCAAGGCTTGCTGGTCACATGGCTGGAGGGTGGAGTAGGTGGGCAGGAGGAGCCGTTTCCCAGGTTGGGGTAGGAACAGGGCAGTTGGTTGTGAATTGGAAATCCCCAGTGGCTGTGAAAGCCACTGATCCCCCATGGGCTCTGACAGCTCTCTTGTGTCCCTGCCAGTCTGCCGGGCGGTTGATGCGTGCGATCTTTGAGATTGTCCTGAACCGTGGCTGGGCGCAGCTCACTGACAAGACTCTGAACCTCTGCAAGATGATTGACAAACGCATGTAAGTGATGGCTCCGTGGTGCTCGGATTTCTGATGTGCCGCTAGCTTACCGCCTATAACCAAGCCAGGTGTCCGACCTGCCCTGGGTGCACCCTTCACCTCCAGGTGCTCTGGCCAGAGAGGCTGGTGGCGACTGGGACGATAGTGAGTGCATGAACATTGAATGGCACCATAACGAGTTCTCTACAGGCCAGCGAGTGATGTAACCTTAATTCCTGGGACAGCCTGAAGGCTGGTTGTGCTCTATGGAGTTGGCATGGACGCACCTATAGAGCTTGTGTCAGCCGGAGAAGGGGTTGCCTAGTGTGTCATATCCCAGGGCTCTTGGAGTCTGAAATCCATGTCCCACGAATGTGGAAGTGCTGTCAGAGGGCTCTGATTGTAGGGAATGGGGGAGCACAGTCTCTGGGCTCATGGGAATGACTTTTACCCAAGTAGGGGGGAAACATGAGCTGTGGTGGGTATGGTTGCTTGTAGTGGCACAGTTGAAAAGGCTGGCTTCTTTCTCAGTGCGGGGACATAGGCACATGCCTACAGGTATCCTGATGGCGCTGGATATCCCCTTGCTAACTCCTGTGTCCCGCTTGTCCCCATAGGTGGCAGTCCATGTGCCCCCTGCGCCAGTTCAGGAAACTGCCCGAGGAAGTGGTGAAGAAAATCGAGAAGAAGAACTTCCCGTTTGAACGTCTCTATGACCTGAACCACAATGAAATAGGTATAGGAACGGGGGCCTCTGTACCAAGCGGGGCTACTAACGGTCCCTGCATTCGAGCTGCTCACGGCTTTCATCTCTCTGCCTTTGCTTTTCCCCCATGGAGGCCCTGCACTAACTGTAGCAAGGCAGCGGGATGGGGGTAGAGGCACTGCTCTTTCGCTTGCCAGTTCCATATCCTCCCAGAGCAAAGGATGTCAGGGGATTTCGACTGAGGGCAGCTCGTGTATTTCCCAGATCAGTGGCCGGGGGTCACCAGTGTGGTCAGATGTTGGCTGCAGGTGTGTTCTCTCTGCGTGCTGCGTTGACTCTGGCCAGACAGCAGGCTCCAATCACACTGTTCGTAGCGAAGGAACTTGGTCAGGTTTATTATCAACGGAGCACAGTATTGGTGCCTTATACTCCATTCATGTATGCCTGTGACAGTGGACCCAGCTCAGTTAGCAGCGGGACTTTCCACTATCCCCTCCCTGTGAGACCCCTCTTTATATGCCGATACAAACAAGTTCCGTATTGCCCCTCCCATCGCCTTGTACCTGTTGGTTTAATCAGAACATCTCTATCATAGACTATCAGGGTTGGAAGAGACCTCAAGAGGTCATCTAGTCCAACCCCCTGCTCAAAGCAGGACCAATGCCCAGACAGATTTTTACCCCAGTTCTCTAAATGGCCCCCTTAAGGATTGAACTCGCAACCCTGGGTTTAGCAGGCCAACGCTCAAACCACTGAGCTATCCCTCCATCATGCTGTCATCATGACCTTATCTTTAAGATAGGTCAGCATGTTCCTGTTATCTGTAGGGAATGTGCTAATATCGGGGTGTTCCGGTACCCCCCTTTTGGAATGTGTTTGCGTGTATATTCCTGTACCAGCACTAGCTGGGAATGTGTGTTTCTGCAATATCAGCCCTGCGCTTGCCAGATTCTGTGAGCAGGGCCTGCCTCTTGCTCACAACTTAACTTTGCTTTATAGCAGCAAAGCTTTGACCCCTACTTTAGCCCAGGCCTTTGAGACAAGGCCTTATGTTTCAGGCCTTCTTTCTACTACAACCTACCCCTAGGTTCTGTCTCTGTTCGGTCATTAGCCTTTCCCTGGGACCAGATGGATGCATCTGTTGCTGGTTCTTGTACACCGACTGTAAAACACCTCAGGGCACCGAACAGCCTTTTGTTTGTATAGCGCCTAGCACAGCAGGGGCTGGATGAGGGCCCTGCTGTGTTGGTGCTACCACAGTACAGATAACGTCCAGGGAATGGGTTTGGCCTGAGAGAAGTGCTGTGGGAACAGATGCCCTCAGATCACAATTCTCTAGATATGAAACAGCCGCTTCTCCTTCAGAATGCCATTGAACTGGAGAAGCACTGAGCGTGTGGGTCCATCCGCTTGCCCGTTCTCTTCCCCCAGTGCTGCCCATAACGTTTGTGTCTCACATTACAGGGGAGCTCATTCGGATGCCCAAGATGGGCAAGACGATCCACAAGTACGTTCATCTGTTCCCAAAGCTGGAGCTGTCGGTCCATCTCCAGCCCATCACCAGGTCCACTCTGAAAGTGGAGCTAACCATCACCCCTGACTTCCAGTGGGATGAGAAGGTGAGAGGCGCCCCCGGAGACACGCAGTCCTGGCTGACCAGGTCACGGGGGAGGGCGGCAGCTTGATGGCAGATTGGAAAACCTGCCATATGGTGAGCTGCTTGAGTCTGTCCATCCATTTAGCTTGAGAGAAGGTTAAGGGGTGACTTAAGCCGATAAGTCCCTACCTGGGGAAGGTAGGGACTTCCGACATGCATCCGACAAAGTGGGCATTCACCCACGAAAGCTTATGCTCCAATACATTTGTTAGTCTTAAAGGTGCCACAGGACTCTCTGTTGCTTTTTCCTGGGGAAGGAAGATTTAATACACCTCTGCTCTGGGAATTGTGGGGCCAGTCTCTGGCCTGTGCAATCCAGGAGCTCAGACTGGTGGAGGACAATGGTCCCTTCTGGCCTGGGAACGTGTGAAAATCCAGCTGTGCGGTGGGACGGTGCCTGAGGAGCAGTGTTGCTCTGGAAGAGCTCTAACTGTGGGCTTGTGGGCAGGGGCCTGTGTGGCCAAGCTTGTCTGTGGCTGGCAGCCCCAGTGCAGGGCGGGTCAGAACGGGAGAGCTCTGGGCGCTGTGCTGCAAAGCTCACTGCTGTCTCGCCCAGGTGCATGGCTCGTCGGAAGCCTTCTGGATCCTGGTGGAGGATGTGGACAGTGAAGTGATTCTGCACCACGAGTACTTCCTGCTGAAAGCCAAGTACGCCCAGGACGAGCATCTCATCACCTTCTTCGTGCCTGTGTTCGAGCCGCTGCCCCCGCAGTACTTCATCCGGGTGGTCTCAGACCGCTGGCTCTGTGAGTCTCCACCTGCCCGCTGGGCTGGGACGTCTTTGTGCTGTATTGCAGGAGCTGTAGTGGGGGAGATGCTTTGCCAGCCAAGCAGTGGTAGCAGGTGGCCTCTGGAAGTATCTTTTTATAAGGGAATTTGTAGCCCCTACTTAGGGAGTGGGCTGAACCTTCCCCTGAGGCCCACTGAACTGCACGTGGAACGGGTGGGACACCTGGAGCTGTGAGAGCAGCAAAACCAACACTGGCTCGTGCCCTTGGGACAGGGCACAGGTACCTGCCTCAGTCACTGGCTGGGGAGACCTGCCGCTGTGCATTGTGGGAGGAGAGTGTCAGGCCCAGGTTGGGCCGTGATGATGAATTGCCGGTGGGGAGCAGAGCTGGTGGGGAGTGGCAGCTGAGATCAGTCGATAGCAAAGGATGGCTTGTCGTGGGGGACAAGGGAGGAATAGGGTGGTGATCATGCCTCCCAGAAGTGGAAGTATTTGCTTTGTGGGAGAAGTTCAGTGCTGGGAGCTGGTATTTCCCCGTGCTAGCAAGGCATTGCAGCACCTGGGCACTTTCTGAGGATCTCTCATTGCTGCAATGATCCAGACAGTCCCTGGTCGTGTGTGTGTGTGTGTGTCCCCTCCCCCCCGCCCCCCCGGCTCCTGGGAGCTCAGACTTTCTGGTATGTCTGACACAGCTATGGCTGATTCACTGTACAAACTGTTCTGATTCTCTTTCTTTTCCAGCCTGTGAGACGCAGCTGCCTGTGTCCTTCAGGCACCTGATTCTCCCCGAGAAATACCCCCCGCCCACAGAGCTCCTGGACCTGCAGCCGCTGCCCGTGTCCGCTCTGCGTAACAGTGCCTTTGAGAGCCTCTACCAGGACAAGTTCCCCTTCTTCAACCCCATCCAGACCCAAGGTGGGTACTAGCCCAGCTCCCACCCCAAGCTGCTCCCTGCAGCAGAGTCTGACGTAAGCCCTGGGCTGCTGAGAAGCAGGTAGTCCAGCTCCATGGGTTGGGGAGTGGGGGTGAATGATCCTCTGCATTAGATATCCTGCCCTCTCTCCCTGCCCTGCGCCTTGGGAAAGAGCAGGCTGCTGGGATCTGAACAAACCTTTCTGGCAAACAGAGGAGGCCCAACTGTGGTGACCAAAGGCCAAGACTGTACTTTTCCCTACCCAAATGCTGCACCTCGGTAACAGGGATGTCCGGAGCTAAGTAGCTAATACTCCTGGCAGGAGTGGAAGGGATTGTTTCAGGACTTCACCAGCCTCTAACTACTGGGGGTGGGGTTAAGAACATGAGAATGGCCATACTGGTGAGACCAAAGGTCCATCTAGCCCAGTATCCTGTCTTCTGACAGTGGCCAATGCCAGGGGCCCCAGAGGGAATGAAGAGCCAGGTAATCATCAAGTCATCCATCCTGTCATTCATTCCCAGTTTCTGGCAAACAGAGGCTAGGGACACCATACCTGTCCATCCTGGCTGATAGCCATTGATGGACCTATCCTCCATGAATTTATCTAGTTCTTTTTTAACCCTGTTATGGTCCTTGGCCTTCACAACATCCTCTGGCAAGGAGGTCCACAGGTTGACGGTGCGTTGTGTGAAGAAATACTTCCTTTTATTTGTTTTAAACCTGCTGTCTATTAATTTCATTTGGTGACCCCTAGTTCTTGTGTTATGAGAAAGAGTAAACAACACTTCCTTATCTACTTTCTCTACACCAGTCATGATTTTATAGACCTCAATCATATCTCCCCTTAACCATCTCCTTTCCAAGCTGAAAAGTCCCAGTCTTGTTAATCTTTCCTCATACAGAAGCCGTTCCATACCCCTAATCATTTTTGTTGCCCTTTTCTGAACCTTTTCCAATTCCAATATATCTTTTTTGAGATGGGGCGACCACATTTGTACGCAGTATTCAAGGTGTGGGCATACCATGGATTTATATAGCTGCAACATGATATTTTCTGTCCTATTATCTATCCCTTTCTTAATTATTCCCAGCATTCTGTTTGCTTTTTTGACTGCTGCTGCACATTGAGTGGATGTTTTCACAGAACTATCCACAATGACTCCAAGATCTTTCTTGAGTGGTAACAGCTAATTTAGACCCCATCGTTTTATATGTATAGTTGGGATTATGTGTTCCAATGTGTATTACTTTGCACTTATCAACGTTAAATTTCACCTGCCTTTTTGTTGCCCAGTTACCCAGTTTTGAGTGATCCTTTTGTAGCTCTTCGCAGTCTGCCTGGGACTTAACTATCTTGAGTAGCTTTGTATCATCTGCAAATTTTGCCACCTCGCTGTTTCCCCCTTTTTCCCGATCATTTATGAAAATGTTGAATAGGACTGGTCCCAGAACAGACCCCTGGGGGACACCACTAGTTACCTCTTTTCATTCCATAAGACACCCATGGGGGCAGATTACCCCACATCTGCCTGGTGGCGGAGATCCTGGCACCTTCCTCTGAAGCAACTAGTGTTGGCCTGTTTAGGAGAGAGCCTGTGTTCTGATCTTAAAATGCTTCCCGGTGCCTGCCAAGTCAACCTGGAAAGAGTCTGCGTTGTAATGCTCCTCTTGTGAGGAATTCCTGTTAGGTATTTACAGTACTGCCCTGCTGCGTGCCTTGGCCAGGAGGGGCCTCCTCTGGGGTGATGGTGCCAGTCTGTCTGCGAGGGCTTTGGCCTGCCAGCAAGGAGGCCAGGGTCATGGGAACCTTGTCCTAGCCGCTCTGGGCTGAAATCCCCAAACCTCCTCCGGGCAGCATGGTTCAGTGGTACTGCGGCAGTTGGGCTCCTTGGGGTAACCAAGGGTTCTGTCTCTCCCCAGTGTTTAACACCGTCTATAACAGTGACGACAATGTGTTCGTGGGTGCCCCCACGGGGAGCGGCAAGACCATCTGTGCCGAGTTCGCCATCCTGAGGATGCTGCTGCAGAACTCAGAGGGGCGCTGTGTCTATATCACCCCCATGGAGGCCCTTGCTGAGCAGGTGAGTCCCCACAGCCCTGTCTCCTGGGCGTGGGTTCAGTTCCTCCCCCGGCCCGTGTGCTGGGAACCCCCAGTTCCCCAGCAGAAGGTGTGGGGGCCTCTGTCTCTCTGCTCCTCTGCTTGTACTCTGCTGTCCTGCCCCCTCCTTCCTCCCAAATGTCTCTGTGACCCCGAAGGAGTACAAGGAAACTCCAGGACAATCCCAGCCAAGAGCTCTGGCCCTGGGCTAATGGCCATGCCTGCTGTGCCCTGGCAGGTCTTCCTCGACTGGTACGAGAAGTTCCAGGAGCGGCTCGGTAAGAAAGTGGTCCTGTTGACTGGGGAGACCAGCACGGATCTCAAGCTGCTGGGCAAGGGCAACATCATCATCAGCACCCCCGAGAAGTGGGACATCCTGTCCCGGCGCTGGAAGCAGCGCAAGAACGTCCAGAACGTCAACCTCTTCATCGTGGACGAAGTGCACCTCATCGGGGGCGAGAATGGGGTAGGAGGCCGAGGGGGCTGGGCTGCCATGGAACGACGCGTGGTGGCCCCGCCGGCTCCTTTCTCTGGGCTGTCCTGTACCTCAGCCCGGAGCAGTGCCCAGAGAAAGGGGTTGGGGGGAGCTAGACCACCGGGGTGGCTAATCTCATCCCTGCTGCTTGATGTACCGGGGCAAAAAGCTGTTCCAGGGCTACCCCCTGGAGCGAAGTCCTGCTGGGACCGTACCCTTGGCACTTAAAGGCCAGCAGCTACAGGGTTAAGCGGGCGGCGAGATCAGGTCTGAAAGGCCAGTGGAGGTGGGGAGGAAGGGATAAGTCCTGCAGTTGGCTTGGAGCTGGGGCTCTCCACAGAGGCCATGGGAGCCTGGGACGGCCCTTCTGCAGCACTGATGGTCATCGCTGAGTGGCTGCTTGGTGCAGGGGCTGGGGAGAGGGCCCAGGCTGACGGACTTCTCACCACCCCCCCCCCCCCCCCCGCTGTAACCTGCCCACGTGTCCATCCGCAGCCTGTGCTGGAGGTGATCTGTTCCCGGATGCGCTACATCTCCTCCCAGATCGAGCGGCCCATCCGCATCGTGGCCCTCAGCTCCTCGCTGTCCAACGCGAAGGATGTCGCTCACTGGCTGGGCTGCAGCGCCACGTCAACCTTCAACTTCCACCCCAACGTGCGCCCCGTGCCCCTGGAGCTGCACATTCAGGTAGGGACCCGGGAGGAGCCCCCCACCCCGGAGCTTTGGTCAGGGGCTTCACCATTCACTGCCGGCTTCTCTCTTCTACTCAGGGCTTCAACATCAGCCACACGCAGACCCGCCTGTTGTCCATGGCCAAGCCGGTCTATCATGCCATCATGAAGCACTCCCCCAAAAAGCCGGTCATTGTCTTTGTCCCGTCACGCAAGCAGACGCGCCTCACGGCCATAGACATCCTCACCACCTGTGCCTCCGATGTGCAGAGGCAGAGGTACTAGGGCGGGAGGGGAGGACTGGGTGGGCATTCGGGGTTTTCTCCCTCGTCTCTTCTCTGACTCTTCCCAGTGGAGAGGCCCATGGGGGCGAGGGGAACGCGTCCCGATCACTTGTGCTCACTGAACATGCTGTGATCCACCCTGTAGGGGTGTGTAATCAGTCCCACTGGCCCAACGATTCCTCTTAGAGCCACTGTCTCCCTGGCCTCCACCTACATGTTCAGCCACCTTCCCTCGCCATGCCGGACTCCTGTGTGCTGTTAAAAAGCCGCTGTGTTCCATCCCAGAGGTGGCTGCCTTTCAGGCTGGGTTAAGCGACCTGTGTGTGTCTCATCTAACTCCCCCAGGCGGCGCGGAGCTGGGCACAGACCCTGTGAGGCAGGCGCTATAGAATAAGGGTGTTACGTTACACCCCCTGTATGGACAGGGAAATGGAGGCACAGGGGTGAAATGACGCAATGCGGGTCCGTAGTCAGTAGCTGAGCCAGCACCAGAACCCAGGTGTCCGGGCTCTTGGTCCCCTGCTCTGAAGGCTGCAGCTCCGAGTGCTGGGAATGGCCCTGCTGCCTGCTCTAGCCAGTTGAGCCCACTGACGGGGCGTGAGGATGTAGTGCCTGCGTGTGAGCGCTGCTTCGGGGCGGGCGGGGATCTTCGCTGGGCCCTGATGGCTTCTCCCCGCAGGTTCCTGCACTGCACAGAGAAGGACTTGGGGCCATACCTGGACAAGCTGAGCGACGGCACCCTCAAGGAGACGCTGCTCAACGGCGTTGGCTACCTGCACGAGGGGCTGACAGCCATGGAACGACGCGTGGTGGAGCAGCTGTTCGGCTCTGGTAAAGGGAGCGAACGGGGGCGCGAGCCGCCACACGTTGCTGTCGTCCCCACCCTGGAGCGGGGCAAAGGAGGCCTGGAGGTGGTGGCCTGCCAAAGCCACAGTGGCAGAGCTATGGAGAGACCCCTGGGAGTCTGGACTCCCAGCCCTGTGCTCAGCTCGCTGGATCCCCCTGCCTCCTCTTTCTGACCCATGGCCCAGGGACGGCTTTAACCCCAAACCAAGTGGGGCTGGCCAGCAGGGCTTGGGCGGAGCTCCATACACAGCATTGGTGCGGTGGGGCTCATGCTGCTTGCAGGGGACAGTGAGGGGCTGCTGCTCAGTGCACAGGTTGGCCCTGGGCCTGAGAGTGAAGGGCCCATGTCAGGTCCCCACCCCTGTTCCCAAATGGGGGTTCTGCTGGCATGCACGGCCACAGCGTCAGCTTGCTTCCCCCTGCCCAGGGTTTGCTTATGAAATATCCTGCAGCTTTCTGGCTGACTGCTCCTTGCTCGCCCTTAGGTGCTGTCCAGGTGGTGGTGGCCTCTCGGAGCCTGTGCTGGGGCATGAACGTAGCCGCTCACCTGGTGATCATCATGGACACTCAGTACTATAACGGCAAGATTCATGCGTGAGTATTCCTGAGCACATGGGGGAGGAGACCTCTCCGTGCCTACAGTAGGCGGGTGGAGGAGGGAGTGGCTCGTGAATGAGGGGATTGTCCTGAGGTGCCCCGCCCCTCTCTGGCGGTCAGGGGTGTGTCAGGCACTGCCAGCGATGGAGTACTGCAGACAGGACACTCTCTCTCCTTTTGTCTCAGGTATGTGGATTACCCCATCTACGACGTGCTGCAGATGGTGGGCCATGCCAATCGCCCCCTGCAGGATGATGAGGGGCGCTGCGTTATTATGTGCCAGGGATCCAAGAAGGTGAGCGAAGCGAGGGGCGTGTGTGTGTTGTACCTCCTGGCTAGGACATGGATTCCCTATCCCAGCTGTGGTCAGATTGGCTCAAGCCTCCGTCTTGGGAACAGACTAACTTGGCTCAAGTGCTGCAGTGGGCAAAACCCCATGCCCTGCTATAGCTCCCTGGTACTTTACAAACCAGACCTCTGCCGTCATTTCTGGGGGCGAGGGACAGTGCACAGCACTGCAGCCTGGCTTAGGATGGGTGCACTGTCTGCACTGTAGTCCCACTGGAAAGGGAAAATAATTCCCCAGAGGGCACTGACCCCCGCATTCCGAACACCTCCACCCCTTCTGACTTGTTTCCTGGGCTGGTGCATGGTCTGCAGCCCCTCCTCCGACTCCACACGTGAGCTCCCGGAGCTCTCCAGGACCTGGATGGCTGTGCTGCTCCGGTGTGCCACTGAAGAGGGATGCTCTTGTGGGGTGGGGGCGAATCTGTCCAAAGTGGAAGGGGTCACTTTCTCCTGAGTTTCACGCCTGCTTTGTCTGGTTCCATTCTCCCTGCTGCAGGATTTCTTCAAGAAGTTCCTGTATGAGCCCCTCCCGGTGGAGTCGCACCTGGATCACTGCATGCATGACCACTTCAATGCTGAGATTGTCACCAAGACCATCGAGAACAAGCAGGATGCTGTGGACTACCTCACCTGGACCTTCCTGTACCGCAGGATGACCCAGAACCCCAACTACTACAACCTGCAGGGTGAGCCACGCGAGATGGAGGAAGCTGAGTGTGTTGGGGTGGGGATGTGAGGAGCCTCTGGACAGCTGGCATTTTTAGCACTAACCCGTTCTCTCTGGCTGGCTTAGGGCAGCCTGGCAGTTCCCCAAGCATTGCAAAGCCCCTCTGTTGTTCTGCCTTGTCTGATCTGCCTCTTGTGTTTGCAGGGGTATCTCACAGACACCTGTCAGACCACCTGTCCGAGCTGGTGGAGCAGACCCTTAGTGATCTGGAGCAGTCCAAGTGCATCAGCATCGAGGATGAGATGGACGTGGCGCCCCTCAACCTGGGCATGATCGCAGCCTATTACTACATTAACTACACCACGATCGGTGAGGGACCCACCCAGGAGGGCAGCCAGGCAGCGCATATTGCTGCTCCTGGCCTGGAAGGGAGAGCAGTGAGCTCTCACCTCCTCCAGTGGTGGGGGGGAGGGTGTTGGCCTGTCAGCCCGGCAGTGTGCCCATCCCGGTGGGGGGGGGTCACAGCGGGGGGGGGGTGGGGCGCTCTTGCTGATGCTGCATAGAAAGATCTGTTCCTGGGACACTTGATTCGGTGCCTCTAAGCCAGCCCAGCAGCAGATGGATCTGTTCCCAGACACTGGGGTCTCCTGCTGCTGCTGGGCTCCCCCTGACCCGTCTTCCTGCCTCGGCTTCCCTAGAGCTCTTCAGCATGTCTCTGAATGCCAAGACCAAGGTGCGAGGGCTGATTGAAATCATCTCCAATGCTGCTGAGTACGAGAACATCCCCATCAGGCACCACGAGGATAACCTTCTGCGGCAGGTGAGTGCCGGGCTCCATACCCAGCGGCCTAGATTCTAGGTCTAAGCTAGATCAGTGACTAGCTGCTCACTCGGACGCTTGAACGAACAGATTGTCCCAGACCGTGCAGGGGCAGCTGTCGTGGCCCTGAAGTTGGAGTCTCAGAAGGCCAGGCATCCCCAGCTGCTGTACGAGAGCACCGTTCTCTAGCGGTGCTGTGGTGCTTTGGTTGTCAGCTCCTAGGTTAGATCATTCCTGGAGTAGTTGCTGAGGTATTCAGGAGAGTCTCTGGGGATCTGTTCCCCTGGGTGAGGGGCAACAGCGGTAGGATACAGCCCGGGGGAAGCTGGATCTAGTTGTTACAGCACTGGATGGATGATGGACATAGGCTCTGCTTGGCCGTGCCAGGCTCTCTGCTTCAAATGGCCAAAGAGACAACTTGGCTTCTCTCTCTCTCTCTCTCTCTTCCCAGCTGGCGCAGAAAGTCCCTCATAAACTGAATAACCCCAAGTTCAACGACCCCCACGTCAAGACCAACCTGCTGCTGCAGGCTCACCTGTCCCGCATGCAGCTGAGCGCTGAGCTACAGTCCGACACGGAGGAGATCCTCAGCAAGGTGTGGGGGGAGGCGGTGCCCACAGTGCTTGAGGTGGGGTGGGCACTCAGTGGGGCTCTTTCAGAGTTTAGAACTGAGTGGAGTGGTCGGGCCCATAACTACCTGCCTTCCTGGGGGGAGGGGGCGGAACTTCCTCTCCTGGGGGCAAGGCTGGCATGTGCGGAAGGGCCGGGGGCTGAGCTAGCTGATGTCTGTGTCCCTATACTGCACTCCTCGCCATTCCCCGGCATGACAGCTCTCTCCCTGTCCAGGCAATTCGTCTGATCCAGGCCTGCGTGGATGTTCTGTCCAGCAACGGCTGGCTCAGCCCGGCCCTGGCGGCCATGGAGCTGGCCCAGATGGTTACCCAGGCCATGTGGTCGAAGGACTCATACCTGAAGCAGCTGCCTCACTTCACTTCGGAGCACATCAAGCGCTGCACGGACAAGGTGAGAGCGGGGGAGGGGGACTGGGGAGTTCTGGGTGGGGGCGCCCCAGAGCCTGGCTAGATGCAGATGCCTGCCCTTGTTTTTGTGAATTGGGTTGAACGTTTTTCACTGCACCAGCTGCATTTCAGTTGGTACGTGGGTAACCTCTTCCCCTGTTGCTCCAGCCCTGGCCTTTTAGGGTGGAGAGCGCCAGGCTCTTGGCGCTGGTGCCAAAGGCTGCAGTTGAAGCCTGGTGCTGGCGCCCTGCCCGGTGTAGGGAGCTGGCGCAGGCTGTGTTCCTGGCACTGCAGACAGCACAGGGCGTGTTCTAAAGTCCCGAGGGTTTGCTCAATACCTGCACTCTGTGTGCTTCGTTGCAGGGGGTGGAGAGCGTCTTCGACATCATGGAGATGGAGGACGAGGACCGCAACGGCCTGTTGCAGCTCTCTGACGCCCAGATCGCTGATGTGGCCCGTTTCTGCAACCGATACCCTAACATCGAGCTCTCCTATGAGGTGGTGGAGAAGGAGAGTATCCGCAGGTGAGCTGGGAGCTGCCTGCAGCGAGTTCCAGGGAAGGGATAGGCAGAGCCATTGGCATCCCTGGGCGCCGAATCCAGGCGCTGGGGAGGCAACAGGACCTTGCTTACCTCTTGTTTCTGTCTGCAGCGGAGGGCCAGTGGTGGTGCTGGTGCAGCTGGAGCGAGAGGAGGAGGTCACGGGACCTGTCATTGCTCCCCTCTTCCCCCAGGTATGTTGGTGTGCTTGCAGAGGGAACTGCTGCCTTCGTGGCTGTGCCTGGCTGAGCCACCCGACAGCTAGGATGGGGCTGGGGCAGCCCAGGTCCCCACAGACCCTCCCTTGAACAGAGCTGGCCGGGAAGCCCTCGCTGGCTGGGGGAGCTGCACTGGGCCCTCGAGCAGGATGACTGTCTCTGGGCTCCTTGCTGGCCAGCCTGGTTGTAACTGCAGGGCGGGGGGTGGAACATAGCTAGGGGAGCTCCTCCCTCCATTGTGGGCAGGGACTGTTAACCGCTGGTTGTTTCCTCTGCAGAAACGTGAGGAGGGCTGGTGGGTGGTGATCGGAGACTCCAAATCCAACAGCCTCATCTCCATCAAGAGGCTGACCCTGCAGCAGAAGGCCAAGGTGAGCTGTGGTGTGGAGGGAGCGGGACTTCGTGCAGCCCTGCTGCGGGGCATTGGCACTTCCGGGCTGCCTGCCAGCAAGGTCCCTGGCAGTGGGCGGGTGCTAGATCAAACCAGCCTGTGACATTCCACTGGCATTTGTGTCCCTGAGAAGGGCTGTCCTGCCCGCAGCTGTAGCGCACACAGCACACCAGGCCAGCCCTCCTGTGACTCGGAGGACACCTGGCTTAGTGCCTGACGCAGCCCTGCGAGTGAGGGCTGGGAATTGTGACTCATACACGCAGGCTCGCATGCGTATCAATAGCAGTGTAGCCATGGCCGGGGAGGCATGACCTGAGAATGAGGGTGTCTTGGTTCTGCCACTACCTCAGTGTGACCTTGGGCAAGTCGTAGCCCCCCCGCCTCAGTTTCCCCATTTCACCTGGGGCTAATGCCTAGCTCACAGGGAGTGCTGATTCTGACCCAGAGGAACAGGGCACATCACCCCGTACGCTAGAGACACAAGATCTGAGCCCCTGGGAAGCCCCCTCCCCTGCCCAGCACTTAGCCCCTCTGCCCAGCTACCAGCTCAAACGCCTTTGTTTGTTTAGGTGAAACTGGATTTTGTGGCCCCAGCCACAGGCGCCCACAACTACACCCTCTACTTCATGAGTGATGCCTACATGGGCTGTGACCAGGAGTATAAATTCAGCGTGGACGTGAAGGAGGCAGAGAGCGACAGCGACTCAGACTGAGCCGGGCCTTAGCCAAAGCTGGCCTGGGCCTCCCTGCCTGGTAGCGGAGACCTGGGCGCAGCTGAGGCATCCCCAGTGGTTCCAAGGGAACAGCGGGTACAGCTTTGGCATTTGTTTTAATGTGTCCGTGTGAGTGTGGGCAGCACTGGGCCCTTCCCCCAGTGTAGTGGGGCCTGCGGGACTGCCTGCTTCTGTGCTGGCTGTGTGGGGCGACCTGGCCTGTTTAAATCATAACCTCTCCGGTAGCTCTGAGCTGCCCCATTCCTCGCTGCTGCTGGGGCTGGTAGCACCAGTGAGGACAGCCCGTGGCATGTGCAGGAGACGTCTCGCCTCGCTGAGCCTGTGTTTCAGATGCTGATGGTTGTAGCTAAGCAGCCAGGCTTTGTACAGTGGTTTTAGAGGGGGGCAGGTCAAGGACCTTGGCCTCAATAAAGCTCTTTAGAAACAACCTCCAGTCCCTGGCGTCCTGCGGAATAACTTGCTGGGGGTGCGTGTCTCATCCTGGTTTGTTCCTCTGTTGCCTGGAGCCTCCAGGCCCAGGCACTGGCTGTTGGGAGGAATTATGACTAGCGAACAGAGGGCGTGAGCAGCATCCCAGCTCTAGAGCTCTCCCACTTCCTCAGAGGCCCATCTCACCACACTCTGGGGGGGACTTGCTCATGCCTGAACCCTCGGTGGTTCCAGCCCTATATCCCAGCTGGGGACTGGAGCCGTCCTCTCATTCAGTTCTGTGTTTCCTAGTCCTATGGCAGCATCTCCAGCCCAGCTCCCCTGCCAGTACTGGCTGCTGGGGGCAGACATGATGGGGTGGCTGTATCTCGAGTGAGACACCTGGGCCCCATTCCTAGCTGTGCCCCTGCTCTGCCCCACGTCTAAAACAGGGAGAACTTGCCTTTGCAAAGCCCCATAACCCAAAGGAACGCCACCATCCCACAGCCAGCTTGAAATGCTGGCTCTGCTAGGAGCTGAGTTTAGCCCCTCTAAGAGTCTATTAAGACACTAGCAGCATCTTGCCTTCAAGAACCTCAAGCACTCAAGGCTGACAGCGTGTCCAAGCCCTGCTCCTAGCTGGAGTGCTGGCAGAGGCTGGCACCCACTTGTCCAAACTAACAGAAGTCCAACTCAGCCTGTTCATAACATTGTTTGAAAGTCAGCACAAGGTGAAGACAGAAGAGGCTAAGCTGGATTGTCTGGGCTCACAGGCTGGCGCTCAGGGCTCCTGGTAGTCACAGAATGATAGAACTGGGGCTGTGCACATTTTGTTGTTTCTGAGCCTGGGTGCATTGCACAGCCCAGGGGCCACCCTCCCCCTCTCCTCTCTGCCGTATGCCACTTGGCTTTGGCTGGGGGGGTCGGTCAGCGGGTGAAATGCTAGTGGGAGGGTGGCCGAGCAGAGTATGGCCTGGCAGAAGGTGTTAACACGGCCTGCAGCTGGCTTTGCTCTCCAGCCAGCTGTGCCTGTGCCTCACACAGGAGGGGGGGGGCTCTGTCTCCCTCCCATGTTTACAGGCACCAGCCCCTGAAACTTTGAGTTGAGCTGTTCCAGCCAGCCAGGCCACCAGCTCTGCCAGCGTGTTAAAGGTACCACAGGGAGGAAGTGTCCGCTGAGATCACTAGTGGGGCTGTGGTCACTCAGTGGAAGCAGTTTGATGATCCTAGCTGCCCTCAGGCTGAGTCCCACCTTGACACTGTTGTCCTGGCCAGGCCAGGGAAAATGAACCAGGGGAAACCTGGGACCATACTGAACTGCTCAACGTAATAGAGAGCAACGGTTTTATCAGCTTGTGCCTGGTTGGGACCAAGACCACCCCCTGCTCCCAACCCATCATGAACCAGAGCGCTACATCCCACAGCCCTGCTCCCCTAGCACTGCTGCTCTGGGAGGCTCCCAAAGGCCACCTCAGCAACCTCATTTCCAGCCAGACTCCCCAAGAACGCTGCTTGGCCCAGGGGCCTGCTGGAGACGTCTGGCTCTAAGCCCAGTTGATACCACATCACCAGGGGAATGAAGCGGAGCCAGGATTTGGGGGGACAGCACATGATTATTTATTAGAATGCTTCAAATCACAGGCAGTCCCCTCCTTCCCTCCACACCACCCTGGGTCAAGAACAGCCCCTGCCAGTGAAACCCTCAGCTAGGAAATGCCAGTTTCCCATGTAATGGCCAGAACAGGGACCAGCTCCAGAACCAGTCCTGACCCTGGCTCCTTTCAAGGAGTTGCACTATTGCAAAGAGCCACACGCTGAAGCATCCTGCCAGCCTCGTATCAGCTCCAGGAAGGAACTGATGCTGGGCCCCTTTGGAAGCTGCTCATGCCCCGTTACCATCCACTGAAAGCTAGGGAAAGCCTTTTCCTAGGGAAGCTGTTTGAGACCTCCCCCCCAAAAATTGAACACCCCTCATCTACCTTTAAGACTAGTTTAGCAGTAACAGGTAGGGTTCACCCTGATACCCCAGCAATCCAAGTCCTGGGGGGGAGGGGGCAGTGGCTGCTCTTTTCCCCCTCTGCAGGTTAGGGCTGCAGGGAACATTACCCCTCCCACCAGCAGGACACGTATTCTCTTAGCAAAACATTTAACAGCTGCTGCTGCTGCACACAACAGGCCCAGGCCTGTGGCTATGCTGGGGTCACTGCACTGCTGGGTTTCTCAGCAAACCTCTGGCCGCTGATACTTCCAAAATGCCATTTCTCCATCATCGCTGCATGAAGCCAGCAGCCCCGGCTCCTTGGGATTCCAGGCCACACAGTTCACGTCCTGGGAGTGAGCCCTGGGCATGTGGGCGGTCAGCGCGAAGGTGGGCTGCTGGGGACTCGACAGCGGCTCTTCCTCAAATATGCGGATAGCATCATCTCCACAGGCTGTAGCCAATGCTCCCGTCAGGCGACACCTGCAGCAAACGAAGGGCAGAGAGTGAGCAGTGCTGCAGCATGACAGGGGGAGATGGTGAAGCCAAGCCAGTCCCTGCCCCAAGGAGCGCAGACAAAGCATGACCAGCCCGAGGGGCACAGCGATCCAGGTGGGTAGGGGGAGCACAAGGAGGCTGCTTGGGGCAAAGGAGCTGGGACGCTGGTGAAGGCCTGGAGGAAGGAGAGAAGCAGTGGAATGAGCCCTGCATTAGGCACTGCACATGGTTACCACCCTCAACCGGGGCAGGCTTAGTGGAGGCAGTTTCCTTCTGAGAGCCCCAGGGGCACAGACTGATTGGAGCGAAGAGCCTCGGTGGCCCCCTGGAAAGGGGGAGAGAAGGGTGAAGGTAGTTGATGCCAGGTGGAGCCTGCACTGGGGACCAGATAACTCATACTCATGGGGGGATTCTGCACCAAATAATTCCAAATTCTGCATATTTTATGTCAAAATAACAGCACATAATGATGCCAGTTTCAGTTATTTTGGTGATTTATTTCAAAATACCTGTCAGCAAGTATGTCTAACAATACAGACAACAAAAGAGGTTCCCCCAGGAGTAGGGAGGTAAAGAAACCTCTATGACAACCAGTTCCTGTTTTCTGTTATGTTTTTGTTGGGTGCCTCAGTCTGGGTGTGTCACATATGCCAGCTGGGCACAGCCTGGGGGGAAACTGCCCCTCTGCTCTTTCTGTCAATTCTCGTTTTTTTTCACCCTGGTCCCATAGGGTTATCATATTTCAAGTTCCCCATAGAGCACACTACCAGGGGGAGGTGGAGGGATGTGTGTGTACTGGGAGGGGGCTGTAGGGCCCCCCCCAGCCCAGACACCTGTACCCCTTCACCCTCAGAGCCCAGCCGCAGGGTACCCCCCAGCCCAGACACCCATGCCCTCCCCCCACCCTCCCTCCAGAGCCCAGCGCCCAGCCGCAGGGTACCCCCCGGCCCAGACACTCATGCCCGCCTCCCTCCCTCCAGAGCCCAACTGCAGGGTACCCCCCAGCCCAGACACCCATACCCGCCTCCCTCAAGAGCCTAGCTGCAGGCTCCATGCCATGCAGGTGCGTTAATGTCCCACCAGGCAGAGACAACCTGTACCTGCTGATAGCAGGGGGGCACAGTGTAAAGGTTTGGCCCCCCCCGCAGTCCTCTCCTTACCCTCAGTCTCCCCTCCCTGCAGCTCCCAGCTGCCTCTTCCCAGGAGATGCAGTTTGTTGGCCTCCCGTGCAGGAAGGGGGCCCAGCCGCACCCTGTGACTGAGCGGGGCTGGCAAACCCAGGAACCACAACCCGCCCACCCAGTGCAAGCTGGGGAAACAGCGGCTCCTAGAGGCAGCCAGCCGCTCCAGTTCTGCAGGAAAAAAATGAAATTTTGCACAGAACATTAAATCTGTGCAAATTCTGCACTGGGTGGTGGCGCAGAATTCCCCAGGAGTAAACTCAGGTCTCTCCACTGCGCTGAGACAGCGCTATTTTAAACATCTGACAGTGGGGGGCTGACCATTCCTGCCACTCTCCCACCGCTAAATGGGAGGGGTTCTGGGCTGGAAGCAGCTGGAGTCAAGTCCTCCAGCACTCAGAACAGTTCAGTGGCAATATGCTCTTTCTTGGTGACCTACAGCTACATGAGAGGCCCCAGAACTGGAGCTCCTTCTGGCCTAGCAGGTTGGTGGTGCTGTGGGAACTACCCACTGTGCTAACTTGATCATGGCCCCACTGCACGGGTGTTGGCCAGACCCCAAAATTCCCATCATGCTTCAAGGACAGGAGTGATGTGAAGCAGCTTCTGGCAGGCAGGGACTCAGCTGCATCAGTCAGTGCGTGGCCTGCAGTCCCAGCGCCCTGGGAGTGATTCTCACACAAGTATTCAGAGGTCCCTGCAGGACAAACCCCTCCCACCACGGAGTGTGGATTGGACTGAGCATTCCAAGACCCAGGCTCACCATGCCACATCGTAAATGGTCCTGGTGTGGAAGCCAGACAGGGTGCAGATGCATTTCCAGCTGGGGTCAGCGCCGCTGCAGACCACCCCTGCAATACACCAGACAGCAATCAGAGCAGTTCTGCCTGCAGAGCGTGCAGCACTTGCTACCGGGTTCCAGTTCTGGACCAGGAAGGGAAGACATTGGGTCACGCTAGCACTGCCCCAGGGCCTGATGGGTAGGGGCAGTGCAGTCTTTGTTTCAGCACATGGGGAAAGTCTGCCTGGACTCTAGGGCAATGAACACCGGACCATTGGGGCACCCGGCTCTAGGGGAGGTCTGTAGCTCTGGACCAAGCATCCCAGTGGCAATAAGTGAATGTAACTCAGTAGGTGTCACTGTGATGAGGTGGGGATTTTCCCTTCTTATCTTGTATGTGAGCCTGTGAGTCTTACTGTTGAGCCTATGAGTTTTACTGTTTTGCATGTGCCTCAGTTTCCCAGTGTGCTCCACCAATGCCTAGGTGGTGGGAATAAGGGTGTGTGACTTTTGCTAGACCCTCGGGGGCAGGTGAGGATGCCACTAGATGACAACCAGGAGACACTTTGCCTGGGAAGCAAGACAAGACCAGAAGGAGGAGCAAAGGGGGGTGCCTGAGGACAGGTCAATGGAAGCTGGGCAGTCTGCTTGGGGGAACTGGAGGGGGAGTCCAGGGCGTCTGGCCCGGGATTTCCCCAAGATGGACATGGCTGAAAGTCACTGATTTCTGTGCTAACAAGTTCTGTTCTACGCTGTGTTCCTCTCGACTAATAACCCTTCCGTTTTACACTGGTTGAGACGAGTCTCTGCTGACTGTGGAGTGGGGCTGCAGGGCCCTCTGGCTTCCCCAGGAGCCCCACACGGGCGGACTCGCTATGGGAAGCGCGTAGAGGGGCAGGGGAAGCTGAATGCTCCGGGGTCAGACCCAGGAAGATCAAAGCTGTGGAAGCTTCTTGCCCTGGCGACAGTCTGCTCAGAGAGAGGAGGCTCCCCCAGATTCCTGACTGGCTTCGTAGGGAGTCATTCTAGAGCATCGCCCCGGCGACTCCGTGACAGTCACAGATTCGGCTGCTCCAGAATGAGGGGTGAGATGAGCAAAGCACGGGTAGGTTTCCTTGGAGGCTGGTCTGCTCCCCCTATAGGCACAGGTGCCAGTTGGGCCTGACTCAGAGATGCAGAGCGTTTGGGTTACCTTTGCCAGGGTATATGTGCACTGGCAGAGGTTTCAGGGGAAGCTGGCACAGCACTTTCCTGAGTCATTTGTCTGACTAGCCAGGGCTGTTTGTCCCTCGCTCTCAACCAGCTTCACCCAGACCAGTGCTACATATAAAGGGGAGTGAGTCTAATGGTTAGAGCAGGGGACAAGGAGTCCAGAGTCCTGCTTTCCATTCTTAGCTCTGCCACCAACTCCTTGTGTGACCTTGGGCAAATCCTCTCCCATTTCCGCAGCTGTATATACTAGGGACGGTACCAACGCACCGCTCTCTCTCTAGTGCTCCAGTCTCCCAGGATGGCAGTGGGGTAGGAGTGGCTCCAGGGATAAGAGACTCTGCCCCCAGCTTGCCCTGCTCACCTTGCTCATTGCCTGGTTTGTACTGGTGCCAGATGCGCACGGTCTTGTCGTCGCTGCAGGAGGCCAGGCGCTCCCCACTCTGGTCGAAGGCAAGGCTCCACACCGTGGACTCATGTCCCTCCAGCGTGGCACAGCACACCCAGTCATCCTCCTCTTCGCGGTACAGCTTCACCGTGTCGTCATAGCTGGCTGATGCCAGCAGCTGATGGGGGAAAGGCGGAACACAAATGAGCTCAGGATCAGGAGATCCAGGATGGGGGGCAGCACACGGGACCTCACACACCCACCGAAAATGTGCCCTTTAGATCCCCCCCAGGCTGGAAGAAGAGAGACAGGCTAAGGGGAACGTGGCCTCGGGGAGCCAAGCCTGAAGCCCCCCTTTTTCCCAGAACAGAGCTCCCTCTAAAGGCAGGGTTGCCCTCCACTGGCAGGGTTGGGGGGAATCTGTATGCCTTTTGCTCAGGAAGCTGGGTAAAAGGGAGCCAGTCAGCTGATCACCTTTGAGCCTCTGCCCAGAATCAGACCCAGTGGATGCCTCTCCCAGCTCTAGCTGCACCACCAACTCCCACCACCTTTGGCACCTGCCTAGGATCACAGCAACAACAGGCACTGCACCAGGACAGCAGATGTTTGGAGCGACTGAAGACCTGGGTGGGAGCATATGAGGGGGCTAGGGAGGCCATTGGGGAGAGCCCTCACCTCCTGGTTGGGATGCCAGACCACGTGCTTGACATCCTGCGTGTGGGCGTTCAGGACACTCACACACTCGTATTCGTCCTCTTCGTCCACTGTGAGAGAGAAGGGGTTGTGGGTGAACGCAGCCAGGGACTCTGCCCAGTACCCTTCTGCATCCCTGTGACTGCCCAACGGAGGGGCAAAGGGGAAGCCCTGGCTCTGCAGCACCCAACCTAAATAGGTCAGCACAGATAACAGGGCTGCCCCTTAGTCCTTCAGCCGCCCCTTCCCAGACCCAGCTGGTCTGCCCACATCTCTCCCATGATCCTCCAGGTCTCAGGTCCCAGCCTCCCACCCATGGTCCCGCCTCATGTTTCTTGACACGCCTGGTGTGATACAGGCTCATCGGTGCCAATGGTTCACTGTTCTTGACAAGTAACTCGTGTCTCAGACCTGACAAACTCAGGTCCCCGGTATATCATGGTAGCATGTGAGGTCTCTACTGAAAGCTTGTAACTTATCGATACTCACTGCACGATGTACATACGGGCAATAGTTAAGGAATAATAGAACTATATTGAAAATTGTGACTTATGATCTTGGAGTAAAAGTCAGCCACCAGGGAACCATGCATCTCGGTGACAGCCCATTCCAGCAGCAGGACGCTGTCACCCATGCCTGGTTGACTGGTGATGTAATGCAAGAGTCAATTGTCTACCCTTGCCCCCTCCCAGATCAGTCAAGGGAAAAGCATCAAAGTCAACTGCAATCAAAACCACGTGGAGGGAAAAAGAAAACCTTGTTACAGACAGCACCCCAGCTGTGAACAGAGACCAAAGACTGATTCAGTAGGAAAGACACTCATCTTGAAGAGCAGGGGTGTTGTCATGAACATGTGGATCCTGGCTCCTGAGAAGCAGCCAGCTCTGCCAGAGACTGAACTTTTCGGGGGGGACGGGGGACACAACCTCCCTTATTAGCTAGGAAAGGGAACTGTTAATAAATGTAGGTCCTAGTGCGTGGTTTATAGTTTTGGTTTCATTGTAACCATTTGTTTCCACCACTCGGCTTTGTGTCTGGTGGAATCTTTACTCTTACATAAACCTTCTTTCGTTTTATTAGAAGTGTTCACAAGGGCTATGTGTTGTACAGGAGTGGTGATTTAAGGTCAAACTGGGGTAACCTGTTCCTTTGAGGGCAGAAGTTACAGGATTTCTGTAAGTAGCCAGTGTCAGCGGCTGGATATCAGAGGAATACTTCAAAGGGACTTGGAGACTGGGGTGCACCTCTTGTTAACCTGCAAGGCAGATTGTTAGCCTAACCCAGAGGAGAGAGAGCGGCTGAAAGGCTGGCGGTGTCCAGGAACTAACATCCAGGCACCATGGGCAAGCCGGAGGTACGGGGTAACAAGGTGACTCTCAGTCCTGAGAGCCGTCAAACCTGGTTCCCCACATATCTCCCATGGTGCTCCTGGTCCCCCCACCCCTCAGACCTGTCTCTCACCTTCCCAGACCCAGACGCTCTTGTCTCGGCTGCAGGTGGCCAGGAGGCTGCCGGATGGGGCCCAGGATACGGACTTCACCTCGTTTTCATGTCCCTCCAGGGTGGTCACACACTGTCAGAGGGAGAGAAGGAGTTTGTGCTTAAGCCAGCCCCAGGGAGGGAGGGAGGAGCCTAGCTCTGCCACATGCTCCCAGTGTCCCCATTGGTCCAAAGGGGCCCAGAGGGAGCAGGAGAAGAGACGAGTGACTCCCTGAAAACAGAACAAGGAGGGCTCAGACAACCCACCATAAGCGATTCAGAGCCCCGGCAGCTGGGGACAGAGAGAAACCTTCCTCCCAGGAAGACCTGCAGCCAGGAATTCAAACAGACTCTATGGGAACACTCAACGCAGCTCCACATGCCAGCCCACATCCCCCCTGCTGTAACCCCATTGCACTCATCCCATATGCACCCAACTGCAACTCCATGTCTTGTAGGGAAGCTGCCCCCAGAGGTACTGGGCCAGCCATCCGCCGAGAGTGGGGAATCTAGCACTAAATTGGAAACTCTGCGTCTTCATGAATATATGTTCCCATTTCAAGCCACGCCCTAGAGATCTCCTTGCAGGCTCTTGATCACAAGAACAAGGGACACTCAATGAAACTGAAAGAGGACAAGTTCAAAAGTGATCGAAGGAGAAGTTGTTTCACACAAGCAGTGATTAGCCCATGGAACTCCCTGCTATTGGATACCACTGAGGCCATGAGCATTACTTAGTTCTACGAGAGATTGGACATTTATATGAAGAACAAGATTATCCAGCATTAGAATAGTTAATACTCATGCATTTTGGAAGGGGTTCATGGCTTAACCAGTTATTACAAGAGGTTAGGACAGGGGTGGGCAAACTACAGCCCGGGTGCCACATCCAGCCCTCCAGACATTTTAATCCGGCCCTCGAGCTCTCGCCGGGCAGTGGGGTTGGGGGCTTGCCCCGCTCAGCTCCCAAAAGCAGCGACATGTCCCCCCTCTGGCTCCTATACATAGGGGCAGCCAGGGGAGCTGTAGGGGCAGCGCCTGAGTAGGAGACGGAGGGGGGACATGCCGCTGCTACTGAGAGCTGCTTGAGGTAAGCACCGCCCGGAGCCTGCACCCATGACCCCCTTCCGCGCCGTAACCCCCTTCCCCAGCCCTGATCCCCCTCCCGCCCTCCGAACCCCTTCGTCCCAGCCTAGAGCACACTCCTGCACCCCAACTCCTCGTCCAAAGCCCCACCCAAGAGCCCGCACCCCCAGAGGACAATCCAGAGTACCGTATTTCAGACAGCACCCTGCCTAGGAAACGTGCTTGATGCTAGAGCTGGACAAATAACTGATTTTTCAGTTTGCTGCAGTTCTAACAAATGGGGGGAAGGAGGAATGGTTTGGGCCAAACTAAATCTGAAAATTTTGCAAGATTCCAGCGCATTGAAAAAGTGACCAGAAACTGTTTAAACATTTTGTTCAACCCAAAACAAACTCTTTTGATTTGCAGCACTTTTTCACATACCACCACCTAGCCCTTATATAATGCTGTTCATCAGTCTTTAATGTATTTCCCAGTCTTTAATGTATTTCTCATCATTCCTCAACAGCCCTGCAAAAGAAATGAAGATCTACAAAGTGGGCTGGGGTGTGTGTATGGTTGTCGGTGGTTCTGTACCACTTTTTACAAAATACTCAGTCACTGGGCCAGTGAGAAAGACACTGGTGGTCAGGGTACCCACCTGGGTGGCAGGATACCCACCCTGTTCCAATGACTAGTTATCCACAATGGAAGAACTTTAACAGGCGAGACAGCGAGAGATCCACAGCCCAGTGACTAGGGCACTCACACCAAACAGAGGGGGGAACTGAATCTAGGGGAGACCACCCCTGCAATGGTGGAATTGGAGGGGAGGGCCCTAGCCATTGCCTAAAGCTTACAAGGGACGCAGCACCTCCTCCAGTTTGGTGAATGGCGCCTACATCTCAGAAAGTTTTGGGGATGGAACTATTTGGTGAATGTGTGTCAAATTCACGAATCATTTTGGGTCAAGTGACCCTAAATTGTCAATGAATAAATATTGTGCTCAGCTCTAACTGACATCTCACCGATGGACAATCACTAAGATGCAGACAGACAGCAATCCGGGGCCACCCACTGCATCTGCAGGGGGCACAGTAGCAGGGTGTGCGGGGGAGAATGTGTGTTCTGCTGCTCTCTGAGCTCTGTTGATACTTCTGGAGGGCACTCAAATCAGCACCTGACACCAGCACTGACTCCACAAGCATCCTCTACACTCAGCCCTGTGGAGACAGCTGTACCTCAAACTCATCCTGGCTCTTCTTCCAAATGCAGGTGGTGGCATCAAAGCTGGCTGAAGCCAGGTAGCTCCCACACGGGGACCAGGCTACCTTCCGGATGGTCCTCTGGTGCCCCTCACCCAGCACCGACTTGCACACCCAGCCATCCCCTAAGGCAGAGGACAAGAGAGAGATGAGCGAAGAGCGGGAGGCTTGGCAGCCAGAGCTCCCTTCTCAGCCCCGCTCACAAATAGCTTTGCCTATGGCCAAGGCACTACGGGACGCAGCAGCCCACGGGCTCCCTGGACCCAGGAGACTCCAGGAGCAGCTGGGATTTCACCTTCCTGGGACAGAGCTGGGTCCCCACCCACCAGCTGACAGAGCAGGCCCGACTTGGCAGCGGTTCCCTACCCTCCTTGCCCCAGATGCGGATGCTGCGGTCTCCCCCGCAGGAGGCCAGCAGGGTCCCAGAGGGGTCCCAGGCCAGGAACCAGCAGCGAGAGTCAGGGTGGGCTGGGATCCGGGCGAGCAGCGACAGCGAGTCCTTCATCCCGAGGGCGGGTCTGGAACAGCCTCCCTGTGGGGTGGAGCAGAGGTTAGCCCGGAGCGCCCAGCGGGCAGCAATCACCCTGCTAGGCTCCCCCCTCCGCACCCGGCCCCATCTCACCCCGGAGTCCACTCCACTGCGCCCCTCCCCCTCTGCACAGGGACACCCGGGAGCCCCTGCTCCGCACCCAGCCCCACTGCGCCCCTCCCCCTCTGCACAGGGACACCCGCGCCCCAGCTCGAGCCAACCCGCCTGCGGCGCGCGGCGCTGCCCCACGGGAGCCGCCCGGCCAATGGGCCCCGCACACTCGACTCCCAGGGTGCCTCGCGGGCGCGTGACGTCCTACGGCGCGTGACGTACGGCGCTACCGGCCGGGGAGGCGGAAGCGGAAGGGCGTTCGGCGGCGGCACCGACTCGGGCTCGGATTCTCCCTCTCGGGTCCAGGGGCCGGTCGCTACTCGAGGGACTCCGGAAGTGCGGACCACAGTGGGAACTGTGACCAGAGACCCTCCCGGGCCTGGGCTTCCCTGACTTGAGGGGGAGACGAGACCGACCCCGCTGCGCCCCCCCCCCCCCGCACCGGGGCCCCCCCCCCTGCGCCCCTCCCCCATCGCACAGGACCCCCCGCCCGGCTCGGACCCCGCTGCGCCCCCCCCAACAGGGACTTCCGGGGGCCAGCTTAGATCCTGCTGCTCCCCTCCCCCCCAATAGGGAGCCTGTCAGCTGCTGAGAGCTTCCCCCACCTGCAGCACCCACCAGGTATTCACTTGGGCCCCTGGGTGCCCACTCTGCTTCCAGAAGGTGCTTCCTGTGTTCCCTTCTTCCTAAGTGCCTAGAGGGGACCTGGGGTGCTGTGCCCCTCTGGCATCCCTCTTGGGTGCTGGGATTTCCTCACCAAGCTTGTCCTCCCGCGTGACACGCATAGGGGTTGTCCTGGTTGGCATTCGCGCCCTGCTTGGGACCTAGAGCAGCACAGTCCACGGGAGGTTGCACTGAGCTAGTTTGTGCCCCTCGGTACTGGATCCATCGCAGGGAGAGGATTCTGGCATGTACACCCCAGGTGGCTCTGGGTTGCCTGGAGGGCGCAGGCGGAGAGGCCAGAGTGGAGGTGCCCTGCCAAAGCAGCCAGAGAGGAGCCTGGCTTCTGCGCTGCCCGGCGCCCTGTCTATCACAGCCCTGTGCACTGCGCTGGCGGAGCCTGCCTGGCTACGGATTCACGGGGGGACCTGTTCCCGTCAGGAGCTGGGTGTAGCTGATGTACTTGGCTACGTTGATCCAGAATTGCTTAGAGGTGAGAATGGGTTATTTTCTGTTCCTCCTGGGATCGGATGTGGGGGAGTATGTGGTTGGGAATGGCCCAGATCCAGTAAGCAGGAGCAAGCCTTGGTGCCATATACTGTACATTTAAAGGGTTTGTCAATCCCCATACTGTCTCTATTACATATTTGTACAGTGACGGCTGACATGGCTTTCCCAAATCATCATCTTTATTATGACTGACTTCATTTCCTGTCTGCTCTGCTCAAAGAACTGAACAGCTTGAGCCTTGCTTTCAGACTTTGCTCTTGAGGCAGAATTCTGCACGTTGAGCTATATGGCGGGTGTCCCAGCTCTGATATTCTGTTCTCTGCACAACTGCCTGTGGCATCAATGGCAGTTCTATTCACGTAGAGGGAGAGGTTGTTTTAAACTCTGTGCTGGGCAGAATTTTGCTCTATGTTGGCCTATAGCCAGTTGTTGAGTGAGCAGCAAGATGTTTGCTTGCACTGTAACTGGGAACTACATGTTATTATTTTGATAAGACATGTGCTACTTCACCCCATCTTTTTAGTGACTCTCGTTCAATGTGTTCCATTAGAAATTAAACGGAGCTTTTCGGGGCAGAGCCAGGATTTCATTCATGGTCCCTTTGGAAGTCAATAGGAATTTTGCCATTGACTTAATGCGGTCAGGATTCTGTATTTTAGTCTATATAGATATTTAGAAAAGAGGTGACTAAGGAGGGATATGATAGAAGTCTATAAAATCATGACTGGTGTAGAGACAGTGAATAGAGAAGTGTTATTTACCCCCTTCCCATACCACGAGGGCTATGGGTCACCCAATAAAATTAATAGGCAGCAGTTTTTAAACAAACAAAAGGAAATATTTCTTCACACAATTCCCAGTCAACCTGTGGAACTTGTTGCCATGGGAGGTTGTAAAGGTTAAAAATATAACTAAATTAAAAAAAAATTAAATAAGTTAATGGCAAATAGGTCCATTAATGGCAAATAGGTCCATCAATGGCTATTAGCCAACATGGTTAGGGACGCAACCCATGCTCCAGGTGTCCCTAAATCTCAAAGTGCCGGAAGCTGGAATTGGATGACAGGGGATGGGTCATTCAAAATTGCCCTGTTCTGTTCACTTCCTCAGAAGCATCTGGTACTGGCCACTGTCAGAGACAGGATACTAGGCCTTGATCTCGACTCAGTATGGCCGTTCTCATGTTCTTCTGCCACAATCATCATCCTAGTATCTGAGCACCTTCCAGTAGTGCATTAAACAACATAACTGACATCTGTCACATACTGTTCCCAGGGGGAGAAGCATGTGCAGTCAAATTTCTTGCTTTGGTAGGGCTTTTAAATTTACACATTGCTCTGTATTCATGCTAGAGAAAGGAAGTAAAAGAAATGCATCAAGGTGCATTGGGAATTGGAAATACTTGGAGAGGAAGGTGGTGAGGTTTGCAGTGGTCTTTAGTTCCTGGGGGAGTTCATTCCACAGGATTTCACCCCAGGTCTTTGCGGATTTCTTTACAGTGTTCTGAGAGCTGTGTAAAGAACATCATTGGAAATTTGCACTAGGTTAAAGACAACACAGTATATGACTTACATTTTATAAAAAACAGTTGCTTCAGTTTCTTTATTAGCAAAAGTAGAGGTGGTGAAAAAATGGGGGAGAAAAATTGGCAAAAACTTCAAATTAAAAATAAAAAAATAGTAACTTTCATTCCATGTTTTTAAAAGGAACAATTTTTTCACATTGAATTTTTTTTCATGAACATTTGTATATTTTATTTACAACAAAATTGTTTTTTGGGTTTCTGTCTCTCCCCTCATTTCGCCCCTTTCCATGCTTACCCGAGGAGGCTGTGAATTCCTGTCATTGGAGAATTTAAAAAAACAGGTTACTCAAACACCTTCAGAGGCAGTCTAGGTGTATTTAATATAGTCCCAGCACAGGAGGTGGGGCTAGATGACCTCCTGAGGTCCCTTCCAGCCATACATTTCTGACATTCTAAAACATTCAGCTTCATAAATGTGGATCCACATTATAAACTTTTTAACATTATTTGAACCCTCTGCTAAGGGTTCTGAATTTCTACAAAGTGTATGCCTCAGTGGGTTGGTAAAGGGTCACCAATGGGTCAGTTCAATATTGTTTACTGCCTACCTCATAGCTACTTAATCATCTGTGAGAAATTAATCAATATTTCTCTAACTAGATCCTAGTGGACAAGTGTCTGTAGCACAAATGCCTCCCTTGTTGTCAGTCTTAACTGAGAGACCAAGGTCTGAATGGTCCATGGAGTCCCTCTAAGACAGGGGTCGGCAACCTTTCAGAAGTGGTGTGCCGAGTCTTCATTTATTCGCTCTAATTTAAGGTTTTGCGTGCCAGTAATACAGTTTAACATTTTTAGAAGGTCTCTTTCTATAAGTCTATAATATATAACTAAACTATTGTTGTATGTAAAGTAAACAAGGTTTTTAAAATGTTTAAGAAACTTAATTTAAAATTAAATTAAAATGCAGAGCCCCCTGGACTGGTGGCAAGGATCCGGGCATTGTGAGTGCCACTGAAAATCAGCTCGCGTGCCGCCGGTTGCCTATCCCTGCTCTAAGACAAACACTTTGATGTTGGAAGTTTGCCTTGTCTCTCTGTGTTCTGCATCTGCTTTGGAGATAAATAGAAATCTTCATTTTCAGGTCTGTCAGTTCAGCATCTTTCAACTAGCATAAATTCCTTTTAAATAAAAATCAGTCTGAAAAGCACCACTTCATATCCTTATCCATATCACATCCTTAGGATCAGCTTTGTTCTTGGCACTGGCTGTGGAAGCGGAAGGGGATGTTCTTGAGAAGGCAAGAAATACAGAAACTTTGGTGTAGTTGAGTTTTTCCTTTAATTTCCTGTTTTAATCAAGTTGCTGTCAGATGTGGTTGAGAAGTTATTCATATTAATGTGTGATTGTGTCATGTTTAGAGCTAAATCTCTTTCCTCTATCGTATATCCGTTACGTCTTGCTGCATGTTTCTGCAGATTGTTTCAAAGAGATTAAATTCCAGACAACAGGTTAGAGCAACCCCTTTAACTTGAAATATTAAGTCACTTGGAGTCTTTGACGCCAGTATTTTGCCTGTTCCTTATTTTAAAGACTAGCATCCCATGTGTGAGTGTCAGTCAGTGGTTAATTTTGGAGTTGAGGCTGATCCAGCCAACCCCAAAATCCAGATCCTAATGTTGTTGCTGAGGGCTTGTTTACATGGTGTGTTAGTGTGCACCAGTGGGATGTAACTTCTGGTCCACACTAGCATATCACGTACTAACTGGCTCGTGTGGACCTTGCTGGCGCACACTGACAGTTCCCTAGTGCACATTGACGTGGTACTGTTTGAAATAGAACTACTGTACATTAACACACACTAGGGAATTTTTAGTGCACGTCAGCAGGATCCACATGGGCCAGCTAGTGCGTGACACACACTGGTGCAAATTAGAATTCACACCCCACTGGTGTGTGCTAACGCACTGTGTAAATAAGCCCTTAGGACTCACCACTAGTCAATTAGCTCTTAAGCGGCAGCACCAAGGTGAGAAGGGTACTCTGACGAGCTGGCCAGCAAGTGCAGGCTTCCAAATATGGATTTGTCCTTTCCTTGCAGACCCTCCTCTCAGTGTAGTGATCCAGTGTCAGCCAGGCCACAACTGCAAATGTGTTGCTAATAATGAAAAACTTGCTTTTTGAGATGCCTAAAGTGGGGGGAACCTACATGTCTGTTGTAAAACCATGTAATTAGTGCTAGGACTGACCTTCATAACAGAGAAATCAGAGCTGCCGTTGCCTGGTATGTGTCATTCTTTTGGGTAGAGGAACCATAAAGTGTGCTACGCAGATTTCTGAGCATCTAAAGGAGTGAGTTTTATTCAAGTACGGCACTGATTCCATTGCTTAACAATGACTTCCCCCTCCTTTTTGGAATCTTATTTGGTTAAATGTTGAGGTTCACCTTTAAAGAGTTCATCCATGACTTATTTAAGAGCCACCTTTTCCTTTGTATAAACTGGCTCGCTGTGCTCCAATAGCAGCCGTATGGATAGCATGCCTGTAGTTGGGAGGACAGCTGACCTTCTAAGCTCTGGGTTTTGCTTCATGACCAGCTGCTAGGCAATTCAAAAGTGCAACAACTTCCTCACTCTGTCAAAGGCTGACATCACCTCTGTAAGGCTCACAATTCCAGCGGGCCCAAGTGGCAAATGCTTTGAGGTTGCTTTGACTCCTATGTGATAACACAGCACCTACTGCCGTTTGTTTGGCCACTGTGCTAATTCAAGTGATTGGTTTTTAAAATCACGGCTTTAAAATTCCCCTGGCCTAGATGACATCACTTCATAAAGCCCTGGGCTGCTTCTTGGCAGGGAGGAGGTGTTTTAGGAGTTCTGAAAGTGCTTCACAGTTACTAAGCTACAGTATGAGAACCTGGCAGACCTTTTACAATATCACTCTATTGGGGGACTTAGGAGATGACTGTAAAACTGTGCACAGGTGAGATGTGGAAGCACAGAGAGAACATCAAAGAAATTTGCTCATGGTGCATTCATTCCTGAGATCACAGGCACACGAACCCCCTGGTGTCCAGCAACCGAGTGCTGTGTACATTTGCTTTATGATGAGCTGAAGAGAAAAGTTAGGTTAAACATGGAAAGGAAGAGTATTGAGTTTCTGATTTTTAGCAGCTGCAGCTCTGTGTCCTGCATCCAATCCTTTGTTTTTATTAGGGCTGTCGATTAATCGCGTGAGTTAACTGCAATTAACTCAAAAAAATTAACTGTGATTAAAAAAATTAATCACGATTAATCGCAGTTTTAATCGCACTGTTAAACAATAGAATACCAATTGAAATGTATTAAATATTTTGGATGTTTTTCTACATTTTCATATATATTATATTCTGTGTTGTAATTGAAATCAAAGTGTATATTATTTTTTATTACAAATATTTGCACTGTAAAAATGAAAAACAAAAGAAATGGTATTTTTCAATTCACCTCATACAAGTACTGTAGTACAATCTCTTTGTATTGAAGGTGCAACTTACAAATGTAGATTTTCATTGTTGTTACATAACTGCACTCAAAAACAAAACAATGTAAAACTTCAGAGCCTAAAAGTCCACTCAGTCCTACTTCTTGTTCAGCCAATCGCTCAGACAAACAAGTTTGTTTACCTTTGCAGGAGATAATGCTTCTTGCTTCTTGTTTACAATGTCACTTGAAAGTGAGAACAGGCATTCTCATGGCATTGTTGTAGCGGGTGTCGCAAGATATTTACCTGCCAGAGGTGCTAAAGAGTCATATGTCCCTTCATGCTTCAACCAGCATTCCAGGTGACATGCCCATGCTGATGACGCACGTTTAAAAAAAATAATGCGTTAATTAAATTTGTGACTGAACTCCTTGGAGGGGGAATTGCATGTCCCCTGCTCTGTTTTACCCGCATTCTGCCATATAGTTCATGTTACAGCAGTTTTAGATGATGACCCAGCACATGTTCATTTTAGAACACTTTCACTGGAGATTTCACAAAATGCAAAGAAGGTACCAGTGTGAGATTTCTAAAGGTAGCTACAGCACTCAACCCATGGTTTAAGAATCTGAAGTGCCTTCCAAAATTTGAGAGGGACGAGATGTGTAACATGCTTTCAGAAGTCTTAAAAGAACAACACTTCAATGTGGAAACTACAGAACCCAAACAACCAAAAAAGAAAATCAACCTTCTGCTAGTGGCATCTGACTCAGATAATGAAAATGAACATGTGTCAGTCCTCTCTGCTTTGGATTGTTATCAAGCAGAACCCGTCATCCGCATGGACGCATGTCACCTGGAATGGTGGTTGAAGCATGAAGGGACATATGAATCTTTAGCACCTCTGGCAGGTAAATATCTTGCGAGGCCGGCTACAACAATGCCATGTGAACACCTGTTCTCACTTTCAAGTGACATTGTAAACAAGAAGTGAGCAGCATTATCTCCTGCAAAGGTAAACAAACTTCTTTGTCTGAGTGATTGGCTGAACAAGAAATAGGACTGAGTGGACTTTGTTTTATTTTTGAATGCAGTTTTTTTGTACATAATTCTACATTTGTAAGTTCTCTTTTCATGATAAAGAGATTGCACTACATTACTCGTATTAGGTGAATTGAAAAATACTACTTATTTTGTTTTTTTACAGTGCAAATACTTGTAATCAAAAATAAATATAAAGTGAGCACTGGTACACTTTGTATTCTGTGTTGTAATTGAAATCAATATATTTGAAAATGTAGAAAACATCCAAAAATATTTAAATAAATGGTATTCTATTATTGTTTAATAGTGCAATTAATTGGGATTAATTTTTTTAATCGCTTGACAGCCCTAGATTTTATGTTTGAATCCTGCTGCTACAAACTTCAGCTTGAGAATTGTATCAACACAGTTAAAATCCTAATCAAATCATGCTGCCCAAGCTCTATCATTTTTGCCCTTTGGGACCCATCTTTACCTCACTCCTGTCATATTTATTCCACGTGCACGATATATTGTAAGCTACATGCATTATATCTACAGTAGAGCTTCAGCGTTATGAACACCAGAGTTACGAACTGACTGGTCAACCACACACCACCCTTGGAACCAGAAGTATGCAATCAGGCAGCAGCAGAGATTAAAAAAAAAAAGCAAATACCATACAATACAGTACTGTGTAAAACATAAACTACTAAAAAAAAGATTTGACATAATAAGGAAACTGTTCCTGTGTTTGTTTCATTTAAATTAAGATGGTTAAAAGTAGCATTTTTCTTCAGCATAGTAAAGTTTCAGAGCTGTATTAAGTCAATGTTCATTTGTAAACTTTTGAAAGAACAACCATAATATTTTGTTCAGTTACCAACAACCTCCATTTCCGAGGTGTTTGTAACACTGAGGTTCTACTGTATATGTTTGTGTTGTTCGTAACAAACTCTGCCCTTCTGGGATAATTTCCATCCTAGGATCTCAGTGATTTTGGGATGATTGGCATGATGCCCATTGTGCAGATGTGGAAACTAGAGCACAGTGAGACCAAGTGACACAGTAGTACTGGGAATAGAACCCAGGGACTCACAATTCAGGTAAATGTATAGGCCCAAGTTTTATAATAGGCCGTTGGAGAATTTACCCTGGTGTAGGTGATGTGACCGCTTGATGTCTGTGGATGGAATAATACTGTGCTCAATTTGGGGACTTCACTTGTTGAATATGTTTTTATGCAGATTTATGTTGCCATGGTGAAAGTAATATAAAACAGAAGTGACTTGCCTGTCGAGTGTCTAGTCAGCTGTGAAATTCTTGATGATATTTTCAACGTGAAAGAGACTAGACTGAAATAACTCATGTGCAAAGCCTTACATAGGGGCTCTGTGCTGTAAACAGCACCACTAACCTAGGAGGGGGGTTCCCCTGCTAAGAGAAATGAACAGCTGAGGTCAAGCAGCCCGCCGAAAGGCATCAGAAGCAGCTTGTGACTCTCAGTTACCAAGGCCATGATTAGAGCCAGGGGCCTGGAGGTGTGCTAGTGACTCACCGTGTGACCGTAGGCAGTCACATCCCTTGTGCCTCCCTCAGCCCTCAATAACTATAATACTGGGTAACACACACGACTGTTGAAAAGCAGCTGCTGTATGTGCACTGATCTTTTCTAAGGAAAATAAATACAAACCGTGCCTGAAGAAAGAGAACCTTGGTTCTAACTGACCTGTACTTAGTGGAGGATAAAATAATCTGCATAAAGTCTTCATAATACAGCTAGGTTAGTTTGTACAGTGTAGGCTGAAGTTACCCAATATCTGAATTTGACCCTACCACTGTAGCAAGGAGGTGAGAAATCCCACAATGGTCATTCCATATTAAATTGCATCCCTTCTAATTCATACAATACCATAGTTAGATCCACATGAGTGACCCCTTAGATCCACAAATAGCATCATTTGGTCTCAGCTTCTGGACCGCTGCTGTAACCATGCCCTTGTTAGCTGTGAGTCACAGGCTTTTCTGATGCCCTCTGACAGGATGTTTAACTTCACCTCAAGCGTTCACTTCCCCTCTGCAGGTGACTCTCCTAGTTTGATGGAGGTGGTGGTGTTTACAGGGGGTGTGAGTGAGAATCCAGTTCCGTGATCTGGGCCTTATTCTATGTAGTCTTTCACACAAGCCACATTAACACACCCCTGCCATGCTTGCCAACCTAACGTGGCAGTCCAATAACATCAAAGGGGGAGAGGAACTGTGAGATGGGCAAAGTTTGAAGAGTGAAAACTTGCAGTTGACGTTTGGAAGTGAGATAGAGAACATGGTGCATGGGAGAACTTCAGGAACCTGCAGCTCATGTAAAGTGGGAAGATCATGGTCCAGGATGGAGAGGAAGCTGGTGCTCGATGAAAGAAGAAAGGACAGAGAAAGAAAGAGAATATTCATGAGTTAGTTTGGAACAAGTCTCTGGAGGATTTAAAAATGTATGGGTTGTGTAACTGGGTCAGGTTTTTGTGCGCAGTGCATAGAAACCTACCCCACCCCACCCCAGGCATTTCATTCTCTGCATCATTAAAACCTTCTACAACAGGTTGCACTGTTTCAGCCGGCTGTCTTTTCCACATACCCAATTGCCTATTAGATTTAAAAATGTTATTAAAGCTAATGTTAAAATTATATAATACACAGGTTGAGAAAAGAGTGTCTGTACATCTGGGTAGAGTGCTTAGACTATCCACAAGTACAAAGTTTGTTTAAAAACTCATAAGATACATAATCAGCATTAACCCAAATATAGGTGAATAAATTTAACAGTGCAGTTTAGATATTAGCATCCAAGTATTTGGGTGCATCACTCATGAAAAGTTATACAGAGAGTTGGTTGTGGAAAGCACATATATTAATGAGAGAAGATTGTCCCTCAGTAATTGAGAATTTAGGATAGGTTATCCATTTAGAGGTGTCACGCAGCTCAGTTATGCTGAACACAATTGCTGCAGGCAATATATAAAAATTAATTTCAATTTTCAGACTGCTAACGTGGTTAACAGGTGATGCTTATGCAGTGTTAAATGACTGAAACCTTTTCACTTTGCTGGGGATGCTAGAAGAAGAGGGTTCATTGTCATCAACAAACAGGAGTAATTGCATCCAGCCTCTTATGTAAGCTGTTCTGTGTATTGTGCTTATCAGCATCTCTTAGCCGAAATACAAAATAAGCCACAGTGATCATTCTCTGCTACAACTAATGCTGCTGCTGCTGGACTAAAGGAGCTAACCCCCTCATCCCATCAAATCTTAATTGTCCTTCTCCTTGTCAGCCTCAGAGGCTGAGAATTGGCACCACCCTGGAGATGGAACTGCCTTACGCCATCACCATTCCATGTTGAGTATGGTGGTGGGTGGGCTTGGGGGAACTTGCCCAGTGCTTTCCTGGCTGTACCTAGTCTGTAGACAAAAAATGAATTTCGTTCTTGTGGGCTGCCAAACCAGCACATTTCAGCATCGTAAAACTCTCACGAAGGCAAGCTCACCAACACAAGTGACCATAGATCACTATTGGAATAGTTAAGAGCAAACCAGAGTTTACCCTTGAAGGAATGGCCACCTCTGGGCTGCAAGGTGACCTCCGTTTCTACAGCACTACTCATGCGTCCAGACACGTTAGCTGTGTTACCAGGAGGCTTTATTACTAAATCAGTTTAATTTGCAGCCTCTTTTGTTATTTCCTGTTGGCTCAGCTGACTTAGATTCTTGTCTGTGTTTCCTGAGTCGGTTTCATCAGCATAATAACTTCTAGTGAAATATTTGACTGATTTGGCTGACAGTTGCAGTGTATGCACTTTGGAATACTGAGGTAAATGCAACTGGCAATGTCCTAGTTTGCGCCTGTATCTCTTCTGTTTTGTCAGTTCCTTTCACTAGCTTTGGAAAAACATTGTGCATAATTACAAACTCTGGGGTGATAAGCACCTCTTGAGAGGCATTGAGTACCCACACCTCGGACTGAAGTAAATAGGAGTTCGATGTTATCTCGTTTGATAAGTGATCAGTCATGCCGCTTTGGCTGAGGGACAGAAGTCTGGTGTCTGGATAAAAAGTGTGAATATTTCCCCAAGTGAAGATGCCCCAGATAAAGGCCTGATAGCTGAAGGCTGATGCCTGTGCAGTCCCCTGCATGGATTCTGATGCATGTGGAAGGTTAAATGACTCGGTTCTGAAAAGCCCATCCCAGTGTCTGAATGAGCAGAGCAGCTCAAAATTCATCCTGAAACAGTGAGATTTTGAGGTTTGACACTTTGTATTCTCTCTCTCTCAGACTACTGCATGAATCCACAGACAGTCTTGTTGCTCCGGGTCATCGCTGCTTTCTGTTTCCTTGGAATAATCTGCAGCCTTTCAGCTTTCCTGCTGGATGTTTTCGGACCCAAGCATCCTGCGCTGAAGATTACTCGGCGCTATGCCTTTGCTCACATTCTCACAGGTAACTGCCAGGGCATTTGCACCTCAGTGAGGCTGGTTATGTGAGGTGGCATACGAGCATCATCAACTGCAGCGTGGGAAAGCTGAGTTGATATCTTACCTTGGGCCCTTGTACACCCTCAGCCAAATACACCTCAGAGCGTAGCAAACGGGAAATAGTATTGCTATCCAAAGGGGTTTTCCTTGTGTCCCTGATCCCTGCCCGGTCAACATTCTCAGCTGCAGAGTTCATGTGCCTTTATCTTCCCCTCTGCTGTCAGCACAGAGCATTGTCAAAGTCCTAGAGGTGTCAGTCTGTGCCCTTGGCTGCAGGACTCTTGCTCCACGTTGTGCAGCTGCAGCTTGAAAAGCAGGGGTTAAATCTGTCAGAAATAGAGGCCTAGGATGAAGTTTATATTTAATCTGTTAATGGGGATGAGCTGGTATATTTCATTTCCAGAGTGATCCCTTAGCACAGACAGAGTGAACCAAAATAACCATGGCACCCCTTCCCCCCAGGTCAGGGGAAGAACTGCCATTGATCTTAGTAGCAGCAGGGTTGTACTCTCCACCTACTGTGTGTCGCACAGGTGCCAGCTGTGCTGTCTGCACTGTGACCAGGGTTGTTATAAATCAGCCCTGGACATGTGCCAAAGGTGTGTAACTTGCATGAACCTTCAACTTCCCTTCCCATCTGCTGGCCCCCGTCTGTGAAAGATGAGTTTAGAGATTGAACACTCTGGCCCTGATTCCCAGGCATGTTCAGCTCATCCTTAAAGCCCACATTGCCCATGATTTCGCCCAACCTATTTTGGCTTTTATCACATCCATTTTCCCTCTTCTAGTTGACGAATCCTCCCACCATGCTATGCAGGTTATAGAAGTCAGGTTGAGGTTCCTCTGTGCATTACTGTGCAGAGACGTAGGGCTGGCCCTGAAAATCTGGCATTTCTGTTTACTTTGTGGTGGTCTCCCGGGGGGGGGGGGTCCTGTGCAGTTTCATTGATTTTTTTGTTGTTGTTGTTTTGGTTTGGGTTGTTTATTTGTTAGGCCAAAAAAAAAAAAAAAGTAATTCACTTCCTGCTTGGTCACTTACTTCTCTCTCTCTCTCTCTCTCTTGCATATCCTCCACTGCTGCTGGTCTCAGTTTTGCAATGTGCCACTGTGATTGGATTCTGTTACTGGGCCTCGGAGCTGATTCTTGCGCAGCAGCAGCAGCACAAAAAATACCATGGATCTCAAGTCTACGTCACCTTTGCTGTCAGCTTTTACCTAGTGGCGGGAGCTGGCGGAGCCTCCATCCTCGCTACTGCTGCCAACCTGCTGCGCCACTACCCAACTGAGGAGGAGGAGCAGGCACTGGAGCTCCTGTCCGAGATGGAGGAGAATGAACCTTACCCAGCGGAGTACGAAGTGATCAACCAATTCCAGCCGCCTCCTGCTTATACGCCATAATGCTGCTTTCTCCCAGCCCCCCAAAACTAACTGCCCACCTCTTTTTGGGAATGCACTCCCTTGCCCATGGAGGCCACTCAACAGTGCCTCACTTCCCAGGCACCTTGCTCACTCTTATGCTCTTCTACCCACAAGGGAGAGGACTTGCTTTAGAGAGTCAAATGACCAGCGGTTTCTTCTTACAGAGCCCCCCAAAACCTCCTTGTTTTATGGACTTTGTTTTGTGATTTTTATCTCCCACTCCCATGCACTGTATGTACCTGGCAGTGCTGAAATACTCCCTGACCAAGGTGATTTCAGCAGCTCTCAACTTCCTGTGTAATCTCAGAGACTCGTACTGTGCTGCCCCAATACTCCCACTCACCCACGTACTCACCAGCATGGTGCAGGAAATCACACCTGTCTCTGACATGCATGTGCATACCTGGAGGAGGGGTGTGTGTGGTTGGGGGCAGGGGGGTTCCATAATCTTGCATTGTGATATTCAAGATATCATTCACACTGGCCCGTATACCTACATGGAGGTGAAAGTCACACAGGTACACACACCTGCATTAGAGGTGAATTCTACAGTCTTCTGCTGTTGTCCATGCAAACTCAGTCAAGCCTCTGTAGAGGTGTAACTTAGTGATAAGCACACCCTGGAGAGGTGTGCTCCATAGGAGCACCGTGTCACCTATATATAGGTGAAACTCCCGCCACTATGAACTAGTGTGTAGAGGAGAAATTCCTTTATATCGGTAGCATACTAGGTGAAAGGTCTAGCAAATCTGCCACCGCTGCTTTTTCCACTTCCACACTCTGATTCATGCTATTGACACAAGCATTTTGCACTTTATTCTCCGAGCTCACGGCCTTCCTTTTTTCCCCCCGCCCCCGGCCCCCCCCCCCCCCCCCCCCCCCAAGTTTTCTGGGGAACTGTGGAACTTGCTAGGACTAGCTGCTGTGTACCGCAACCATTAAGCGGCCCTCAGATAAGTTTGCAAATATTAGGCCAGAGGTCGGTGAAAGATGGAGCCTCCCTTTTTTAAAAAAAAAAAAAAAAGCTGTGCTAATTTCAACTGTGGTACAGAGGGAGCTGTCAGTCCCTGATCAGGTCCAGCTCCCGTGGCTACCGCAGCACAGTACCAGCAGGTGGATCTATGACAGCTTTTAGTCTGTTTGGTGTTTTAAAAAAAACAATCTGCTGTACAGTGACAACTACTGAAAACCTGTTCCGTGGTCTCCACCAAGATACACAGTTGGCTAGAGATTGTATGCAAATTCTGTCTTCACCCAGACTTGCTCTGGTTTTATAGCATTTTGTCCCCTTTTCTTTTAATCTAGATATTTTTCTCTCCTTTTTGCCCTTTACAAAAACCATTCTCCCAGCTGAAAAGGGCAGGCTGTGACCAATCAGCATCTTCGTCGAACAGCTCCAGGAAGCACTGTAGAGCTGCTCATGGTGCTTTATTTCCATAAGGAGCATGGACTGGGCTCCCTTCTCCCTACACATGTAGTAGTGCAGTGTGCTAGCGCCAGGCCTGCTGAGAAGGAGCCAGTAACACGCATCCACATACTTGCACTGTGCCAGCCATCATCACAATTGTAGGGACAGCATATAACACTGAAAGGGGAAACAGTTAACCACTGACTTCTCCATGGAGGGGATTGTTTTTAAAGAGGTTTTAGAAAGTGGCCTGCATGTCACTGAAATGCTGAGTTCTGTGTGGGATTTGGTCATGTCCTTCAAATGGAATAATGAGGCTTGGGAAGGAAGGTTATGTCTCTCTAGTGCTGGCTTGGAACTGATGATGCAGTGGCTTGTCTGAGTCACTTTAGTACAGGCCTACTGCAGCTTGTAATTCGTATGCAGTTCCTAATGGATCCCCCTCTCTTTCTCTTTGAATGTATATCTGATATCGCAGTGTTACCAGCAATTTTGTTGAGCTCATTCCTTTCTCTCCCATATTTGCGACACTGTTGGCAACACAAAAGAGTAATCCAACATCCAGACCTCAGTTGCAAACCTGGAGTCTTCTCCTAGGAGAATGTAAGACATTCCACCCCTGGCGCCCCCTGCTTAGGGGAAAGCAGCCATAGCTTGTAAATTGATTCTGGAAAGTTATCAAGGAATCTTCTCCACTAAAAGGCTTGGAGCAGAAAGAGGAACAAATAGATAAGGCTTCTGATAAAGGTCTTTTAGAGTTTAGAAGGAACTTGGGTGGCAAAGAGGCTGCCAGTGGTAATGGTAATGGGGTCTTCTCCAGCAGGCAACCAAATGTCTCAGCTTCGCTCTTCCCTTCCGCTTCAATGGAATAGTCAGCTTAATGCCAACTGTTATACATGCAGGCAAAGAGTGTATTAGTGAGACCCCTAGACTGTCTCCTGATGGCTGATATGGTCTTACCATTACTTGGCATCGCTGTTCCTGCTCTGATATTGAACTACATCCCATTTATGTACTGGACTCCACAGTGACCTCTGTGTCTGGTTTGGGTGGGAAATGTTCTGTGTTTCCCCCTACTGCTGTGAGAGAGGGAGAGTGTGTGTTGGACTGAAAATACTCTATGCATAAAAAAATTTTATTTCTGTAAAAATACTTTAATTATCCCCAACTAATAATTGATTCTTGGAGCTCGAGGAAATCTACATGAAATCTGGGGAAAACCTCATTCCTAGCCACTCCACGCAGCTTTCTTTTCCTCCTCAAGACCTGGGAAGGGAAAGCAGAACAGGCAACACATCCATGTGCCAAAGGGACTTTGAGCCACTTTAGGAACGGTGACCACCTCTGCTTATCTGGTTTCTGCAGCTGGGACTCCACAACCAGTTTACAGATGATCCATGTATTCAGTCTTCGTGAGATCCCTTTCACACTATTAATGTCATCCACAAGGCACTGGTGGCTTATGTAAATTCAGCTCTATGTTCTGATTTTTTTCTAGAGAAAATAAAAAGGATGTAACTAGTCTCCCCTGGGAGTCCTCACTCTTTATTTCACACAAGATTAATTGTCACCGTGCTGAGGAACAAGAGAAAGAAGGGATCACTCTGATAGTAGTTGGCACTTGTCATTTGTAAGATCAGTTTAACGAGCCTCCTGACTCCTCTGTGACACAAGAAACCTCTCCATTTCAGAGAAGGGAAACGATGAAAGAGAAATTAGGTGACTTGCGCAAAATAACAGATGCAGAGCTGGAGGTAGAACTTGGCCATTCCTTGCTGCTAGTCCTGGGCTATAATCTGCAAGCGGTTGTTGCTTTACATTCCATTGCTGGGACCAATCATGCTAAAATAAGGGTAATTGAATCTCATGCTTCAGGCTGTCAGCCTGCCAGGGCTCAGAAAGGGCTTCTCACTCCATGTCCATTATTGTATTACTGGCTGAGAGCCTTACCCTGGGGGGTTTCGGTAGAATGAAGCATCAAGGAGAGCCAACTGCTGGAGCCTTGATTCAACAACATGGATCAGTCACAGATTTTGCTATGGCATTTTGTGGATGAACATGGCTCTAGAACAGGGGTTCTCAAAACTTCATTGCACTGTGACCTCCTTCTGATAATAAAAATTACTACATGACCCTGGGAGGGGGGACCGAAACCTGAGCCCCATTGACCTGGAGGGGGGCCTGTAACCTGAGTCCCACCATCCAGGACTGAAATCCTCAGGCTTCGGCCTCAGGTAAAGGGGCTCGGGCTTCAGCCCTGGGCCCCAGCAAGTCTAAGCCAGCCTTGGTGACCCCATTAAAATGGGGTTGTGACCCACTTTGGGGTACCGACCCAGTTTGAGAACCGCTGCTCTTGAAGAGAAGGAAGCTGTTTGTTCATCCTGGCTATCTGTACATTGAATACTAGTGCTGTTTGAGTTTGATCCTGCTCTCAGGGTGCAACTTTAGTGTGAGGGGACTATCAGGTGCTTAAGACATGCAGGGCCTTATGTTTGCTGGGAGCTGTTGTACATAATGGATTGAATCTATCCCTAGGGCTGAGTAGAAAATAGTCATAGCTGTGGATACTATTAGATTTTAAATGTTATTAAAGCTAATGTTAAAATTATATAATACACGGGTTGAGAAAAGAGTGTCTGTACATCGGGGTATAGTGCTTAGATTATCCATAAATACAAAGTTTGTTTTTAAAAATCATATGATACACATAGTGCATAATCAGCAATAACCCACATTTAGGTGAATAAATTTAAGAATAGTTTAGATATTAGCATCATGAAAAGTTGTACAGAGATTTGGATGTGGAAAGCAAAATATATCAATGAGTGAAGATTGTCCCTCGGTAATTGAGAATTAGGATAGGTTTGTCCATTTTGAAAATATAATCCATGAGGAAAGTATTTGAGTTACTTTCCCCACTGCGCTTCTCATCGGCACTCCAGTTCATCCCCACTGGTACTGCCAATGTCTGGTGTTGTGTTCTATGTAGATGTCTCTCCACCATCTGATGGCGTCCAACACCATGAGTTGCTGCATCAGCTGAATGTAGCATTCACCAATTCCGCATTCTCTCAACGCTCGCTCGTTACTGGGGTCCAATGTGCCCAAGGCTCCGATGATCAGTGCGTGTCCGAACCTGGTAACCCCTAGCTCTCAAGGTTTCGGGCAGAGAGGCCTATTTCTCCACCTTTTGAGCTTGGGCATCGTGGAAGGCCAGAGTCCTGTTCTCAAAGGGCACTGTGATGTCCACCATGATGATCTTCCGGTCCTCGTTGGTGATGACTTTGTCCGGTCGCAGTTGGCTGTTGGTTCCGGGAATGGTGGAGTTCCCAGCAACCTTCCCTACGAGTGGCGGGATGGCTCTGACCAGATGATCTTGGATGGTGTGTCGCAGCTGCCAGGCTCTGGAATGGGGCTTGCAGCTACACAGGACGTGGAGTAATGTCATTAGCATAGCTGTACTTCCTACATCGCTTGTCCTGATTCCCGTGATGGACAGCTCCGTTCAGTGGGATGCAGTTGAGCCAGGCCCTGTGGATGAGCCTCCAGCTGGCAAATCAGGTGAAGCTGCCCCTGGGGAGGAAGTGGTTGCTGGCGTCCCACTTGCATGTCATCTCTAACTCCTTGCCCTGGTCCAGCTTCCGTTTTAGGTTTTCCACATACTGGCAGCGGATGGCATTCTTCAGGGTCCTCTCCAATAAACTGCTACCTAAATGCTTGGCCTTAGCTGAAGGGCAGTAAACTACCTAAGAATGGCCATACTGGGTCAGACCAAAGGTCCATTTAGCCCAGTATCCTGTCTTCTGACCGTGGCCAATGCCAGGTGCCCCAGAGGGAATGAACAGAACAGGTAATCAGCAAGTGATCTTGGATGGTGTGTTGCTCATTTCTAGCTTCTGGCAAACAGAGGCTAGGGACACCATCCCTGCCAATCCTGGCTAATAGCCATTGATGGACCTATCCTCCATGAATTTATCTAGTTCTTTTTTGAGCCCTGTTATAGTCTTGGCCTTCTTCTGGCAAGGAGTTCAACAGATTGACTGTGCCTTGTGTGAAAAAATACTTCCTGTTGTTTTAAACCTGCTGCCTATTAATTTCATGGGTGACCCCTAGTCCTTGTGTTATGAGTAATTAACACTTCCTTATTTACTTTCTCCAAACCAGTCATGATTTTATAGACCTCTATCATATCCCCCCTTAGTGGTCTCTTTTCCAAGCTGAAAAGTCCCAGTCTTATTAATTGCTCCTCATATGGAAGCCGTTCCATACCCCTAATCATTTTCGTTGCCCTTTTCTGAACCTTTTTTGAGATGGAGCGACCACATCTCTGCTTCAGCTAGTACCAGTGATATCCAATGTGTGTAACTGGATCAGAATGAACAGTATGTGTCATTTCCTCTTACTACCTGCACCAGTGAATCTGGATTTGGAGATGAATAGACCATTGGATTGGGGGGAAGGGAATTTACTCTCCATCTCTGTTCAGGCCTAGGATTTCCACAGTGGAGGCTGTCGCTGCTCCAGACACTAAGAAGGGGAGCTAGTCTTCAGCAGTGGGTTTCCTCCTCTATTCCACTTGAAGGTTTCCCCTGTTTTAAAGGGAGTGCTTTACCTTTTCATAAGAGAATTTCAGTCTTAGGTTGGTTAATGGATAGCCGCCAGCCCCACATGGTCGTCTGAGTGGCAAAAAGAAGGGCAATCAGTCATCTGGTTCAGTGCTGTCACAGAAGTGTACTTTAACCTTCCCAGAGGACTGTCCTGTCCTGGGGGAAGGAGTTCACCCTCCATTTACTTTTACTCAGAGATGATAAAACTCTGAGATGGTTTGAGGGGTGGGATTTTGGACTCCCAATTAGTTGTCCCATTTCATAATGGCTTAATTTTCATACTGTATCTTGAAGTGCTGACATACACACTGTGAATCACTCCACTGCCATTGCTATGCAGCCACTTCTGGGATGGCATAAGACAGCTATCTAATAGTATGCACCAAAACTATAGGCACATGGCTGCAGTGACTAAGACAACTAGCAGGCAAAAGGAATTGGTCTGTTGAGTTTGCCTGCAGAGAAAGGCAGAAGTGTGATTTTTCTAGCATTTTTACAGGTACCACAGCAGAAAAAAATCTACAATGAGAGGAAAAGGGTGTATTGCCATCTCTGCCACTAGCTAGGGTGACCAGATGTCCCATTTTTTGGGACTTTTTCTTATATAGGTACCTATACTCCCCATCCCGTCACGTTTTTTCACAGTTGCTATCTGGTAACCCTACCATTAGCTCTTCTTCTACCTGCCTCTGTGGGTGTCAGGCCCAGGCAGGGATCCTGACCCTGGAGGCCTCCTCCCTGATCCTGGTCTTGACTTGCTAGGAAAGCAGTCTGGATGTGCCCGCTGAAGAAAGCCTGGCAGGAGGAACCATCTAGCCGGACCGATGTCTGCTGGTAGAGTCTCTCAGGAGACAGACTAGAGCCTTGTAGAAGATGGCTCAGCTGCAAAGCACCCAGGACCACGAGGACTTCAGTAACAGGATGCATACGGAGACATCTGGGCTTGAGGAAGCGAGCCAGTGAGAGGGCTGCAGCAGCACGAGGGGAGGGAGAAGAACCCCCAGCTGCTCAGGAGGGGACTGGCTGCTGGCCACCTGAGGCAGTGGTGTTTGGAGATGCTCTTCTGCGGGGATGGAAGCATGCCGGCCTGGCCTGACCTGAGCTGACCTGGAGATGTGCTGCCTGCCTAGAACCCAAACCGGACATAGCTCAGTGGTTTGAGCATTGGCCTGCTAAACCCAGGGTTGTGAGTTCAATCCCTGACGGGGCCATTTAGGGATGTGGGCCAAAAAAAATGGATGATTTAGTTGGGGATTGGTCCTGCTTTGAGCAGGTGGTTAGACTAGATACCTCCTGAGGTCCCTTCCAACCCTGATATTCTATGAGTCTATGACACATTAGCAAAAACTGGCTGATTTTTCAGCCACTCTGGCCACTTTTCTGCCCCCTGGGGCCTGGCTCCATAGCTCAGGGGGTTGAAGGTCACCCACACGGGCACCCCGGCGCAGGCAGCTCCCTGGCCAGCCCGTGAGCTGCCACGCAGGACCCCTGCATCTCCAAGGCGCCCGCGCTGGCTCACAAGGCGGGGCGGCGCCCTCTAGCCTGCTATGCGGGGGAGGGGCTGGCGCCTGCGCCACAGACAGACGGCGCCGCGCACCAATGGGCGGCCAGGGCCGGCCGGCGGGAGGCCAATGGGGGGGGCGGGCAGGCCCACGTGGGAGGGGTGGGCGGCGCGCGGTAGCGGTTAACCTCTCGGTAGGCGGCGGGGCCGAGGCCGGCTCTGAGGCGGTAGGTGCGGGGGCGGGTGCCTGCCCGGGCGGGGCTTGGCGGCGGCGGGGCGCCTTGGTAACGGCGGCCGGACGTGCTCGGCCGGCTCGTGGGGCCCGCGCGGAGCCGGGGAGGCCGCGTGGTAACGGGCTCTGCTCTCTCGCGCTAGGACGCCGCGCGGCTCGGCCGGGATGTTCCACCCGCTGCAGTGGAGGCCGCCCGCCAGCATCTATTCCTACTGCGCCCGCTCGGCCCCCTGGGAGGGCCGGCCGGGGCCCGCGCCGGCCCTGCGGAGCCGCTACCAGTGGCTGCTGGGCTGGTTCCAGAAGGAGCCCGGGAAATGCCCCGGCCCGAAGAGCCTCCTGTCGCTCCTGGCCAGTCAGTGCAGCTACGTGACCGGCCAGCGGGTGCGGCGGGCCCAGCAGATCGGGCAGCTCTACGGGAACATCTACTCGGAGCGGGCGCGCTGGAGCCTCTTCAGCGGCCTGTGGCGCAGGTTCCAGGCCCGGCACGCCAGCGCCTGTAAGCTGATGGCCGCCCTCACCGGCGTCTTCCTGTGGGAAGAGGAGCGGATCCAAGAGGAGGAGTTGCGAAGGTGGGTCTTTCTGGGGGTCCCCCCGGGCACTAGCAGCCCCTGCTCCCGGGGGTGGGGTTACAGCGATCGGGAAGAGGAACCTGTGATCTCATGTTCCTTAAAATAAGTATCAACAGGAACCCTGCATTAAGGCAGCTTTATGTAGTGTTCCCCACGTGCAGAGGCGTTTCAGGGGCACCATCAACTGGTCTAGAGATTTGCCAAGTTTTACAACAGGCCACATTAAAAGTGCTTGCGAAGTCCATATAAACTAAAATGTCAGACAATGACTTGCTTATACTACTCTGTATACCCACTGTACACTGAAATGTGATTACAATAGTTATATTCTAATCGGTTTATTTTATAATTATGATAAAAATAAGGAAGTAAGTAAATTTTCAGTACTAGTGCGCTGTGACACTTTTGTGTTTTTATGTCTGATTTTGTAAGCAAATAGGTTTTAAGTGAGGTGAAACTTACACAAGACAAATCAGACTCCTGAAAGGGGACAGTTGTCTGGAAAGGTTGAGAGCCACTGCCTTAATGCACTAGAAAATCAAGGCTATAATTCTGTGATGGATGGATGAGATGACTGACAAGGGCCTTTCTATCTCTAGCCTCTGATCCAAAATATATCTATTCTTTAATAACAAGAGTAGGGGCAGTTCATATTTTAAATATCTGATTAATGGTTTTGTGATTGGTTGGGCCTCAGAAACACAGATGAGGGGTGATATGTCATACTTTAGCTTGAAACTGCCTGTAGAATGAAGGTTTTGAGGGGGGTACAGAGATGTAGGCTATTCCTGACTTGGTGCCCTCTTATCCATATGTTTAAACTTGTTTCCATCTTTTCTTAGAGGTTAAACACGTTATATTCTATCTATTAAATCACAGAAACTCTTAGAAGTGAAATAACCTTTGCATTTGCACCCATCTTTGCTACTTTATCTATTAAGGGTTAAACAAAACCCTTCATGGCTCTGTATATATTTTAAATACTGATGTTGTCTGTTTTTCCCTGTTTCTTTTTGAGGGGCTCAAGTGTGTATCGTAAGTTCTCTTAGGGCCCAATGTTGTAAACAGGTAGGCAGGTGCGGCCTGATCCAATGCCCAGTGAAATAATAAGAATTTTTCCATTGACTTGCATGGGTGTTGGATCAGACTTACCATTAAGGCTACTTATGGGACCGTACAGTAGTTATTAACATGCTTAAATATTTATGGGATTTGGCCTTTTAAAATTAATTGAAGGGCTGAGGTCATGAATCTAACACAGATCCATTTTCATATTTATTAACAGATCCATTCTTTTGTATCAGAAAGCTCATGAAACTTTGTGTGTATGTATATTTAAAAAAAAAATGCAACTATAAATTAGCTTATGGAAGTCCCTAAAGCTGTATTGGTGAGACCAGCTACCAGTCATTTTCTTCAGCTTTGTGGTATTAATGACACATTATGGTTGATGCTTTTCTACTCTGTCATCTTCTGTCTTATCAGTTGAATTCTGTTATCACATTGTTTTTTTTTTTTTTTTACATTTAGGTGCATAACCTGTTGCTCATTAAAACTCTGTGATAGTGAGCTTTTCTACTTTTATTTCATATCTATTTTCCTTATTTTAATATCTTAATATTTAGTTTAATGTTGATGATTGTTGAAGGGGCTTTTCCCTTCCTTAGTTTTAAAAATTTGGTTTTTTAACTACTATCAGGTGTGGTAGCAGGAAGTAAACTGCTCCAGTAAACTCCAGAAAGTTCCACCACATTTCTAAGTAGTTGTTTTTTTCCTTCTCTATAGAACTGACTTGATGAGTAAGTTTTTTCTAGTACCAAAATTTCCCACCAGAGTGGATAAAAATCCATTTTGTTAAATAAAAAAATCTGTTTTTATTTTTTTTTATTTTGTTTAAATTGTTTTCTTTTTTAAAAATAAACCTGTTGAAAATAACATTTTGTATTAAATTCAGATAAGGCCTAAATTTACTATAATTTCTTAATATTTAAATAAAAAATAGATATGCTGAGTCCATGAGCCTTTATCAAAAACGTTGAGTTAAAGGCTGCTTTTCCATATAAGGACAGATGTGTTTTCCCCCTGATTCTAACTTTTAAGGTCACGCTGTATAAATGTGGCACAGTAGGTCAGCCTAAGTAATTTAGGAGACTTCCATTTTCAAGAGACTTGGCCTCCAGTGACTTTCACTTAAGCATATTTGAAAAATTTCCCAGGCTAACCTAATATAATCAGTTTAATTCACTAACTACAGTTTATCCCTCTGTTTAATAAATGATTTTTTGTCTATGTGAAACATGTTTTGGATACATAAACTTCTCTTATCAAAACATTTAAAGTTATTTGATTTAATAAAAATAAATTTTATATGCTGTTGTTGGCCTATAGGTTTTTTGTTTTTTTTTAATCCAGGGGATCATGAGAAGTTTGATTCCACAAGATTGATACTGTGTTATCCAGTACATCAAGTTTTTAATGTGACTAGCTTGGTATAATAATGCTTAATGTCTGGTTAAGCCAAGCCGCCCTTTTACCATGGCTCCCTTTGTAAAGTAGATTGCTTAAACCTTGAGTTTCTTATTTCCTCAAATGAATTGGTTTATTATGGATTGTCATTGACCCAAGAGGCTTCCTAGAACTAAAATGGGGAGTGTTTGGAAAAAGAAATTAATTTGGAGTCATATCTCTTTTTTAACTCGCTAGAGCGGGGTCGGCAACGTTCGGCACGCGGCTCGCCAGGGTAAGCATCCTAGCGGGCTGGGCCAGTTTATTTACCTGCTGACGCGGCAGGTTCGGCCGATCGCCGCAGTTCACCGTCCCGGGCCAATGGGGGTGGCGGGAAGCCGCAGCCAGCACATCCCTCGGCCCGCGCCGTTTCTCGCCGCTCCCATTGGCCCGGGACGGCGAATCGCGGCCAGTGGGGGCTGCGATCGGCCGAACCTGCCGCGTCAGCAGGTAAATAAACTGGCCCGGCCCGCTAGGGTGCTTACCCTGGCGAGCCACGTGCCGAACGTTGCCGACCCCTGCTCTAGAGTGAGTTGAATATGTTGTTCAAAGCTATTTGCTTTTGTTTAAAAAAAAAAAAAAAAAAAATCTGACTTTCTCTCTATCGTGGCTCAGTTGCTTGAGGTCTGTGATGTCATAGTTTTACTAGTTGTTGTAGATGAGGTAGACAAGACCTGAATTTTTAAGTGTAGAAAGAAATGGACTTTTTTTTTTTCACATCATAAAGAAGTGCCAAAACAAGGAAGTAGTGGGCGGGGCAAAAACCCTTTTTTGTGGTTCCTTTGCAGGCCACCTTTAAAGATAGTTTCTAGTACTGCAAAAATTACTAATGGCTCTGCCCTTTCTTGTGGGGGGAGTAATTCTTCAATAAAATCAGCTGCATACAGACTTCCTTGCTCAGTGTTTATTTCACTTAATTTTAACTGGGAATTGTAGGAGCTTTAAAAAGCAGATTAAAAAACTAGCTTATTTAACTGTATCTACTCCTGAAATGCTGTTCAACCACCAGCACACACAGAGCTGGGATTTTTTCATCTGAGACCTCAAAGCACTTGACAATGGTGTGAATGTGTCATTCCCTTTTTACAGATAGATTGAGGTCAAATAGAAAGGCTGACTAAATCAGGAGAGGAACCTGGGAATCAGGGTGCATTGACTTAAATCAAATGTGATTTAAAATCATGGTTTACCAAGAAGAAAACCTGGTTTTAAATAATCAATTTTAATCTTCTTTTGCATTTGTAAATCTTAATTCTTTTCCTAAAGAAAGATTAATTCTCATTCGTTGGTAACCATTAAAACATGATATAGTCTTCAGTAACTGGTTTATTAAACCAAGGAATATTATCTGTAGTAAATGAAATGAAGGAATTGTTTCTGGTCACCATGTCCTTCAAGATTTCAGAACTTGTACTTCTCATCCTCATGTCACAATTTTATTCATGCACTGGAAGAGGAAAACAAGCTTTCTTGCTTTTTCAACTCTATTCAAAGTTGAGAAACTGATTTCAACTATTAATTGACCTGAACTACTTGAATAAACTGAAATGAAGCAAACATTCTCTTTGCATGTGCAGAAGAGTCTACTGCTGTCAAAAGCTGGGTTAGCACTTCAAACTCTGGTTTCAAGTGCTTAGCCAGTGACTTGCACCAGCTCAGTAGTTTGACTTTCTTTAAAACTTCAGCAGCAAACATGTGCAATTCGAATATCTTTATTTAAATGATTATAATAAATTCAGACCTTAATATAAACAAATTTCAAATTAAATTTGATGTTATAAAAAAGAAAACTGCATTGGATTTAAATAAAAATCTGATTTAAATTTAAAAACAAAGCACTTTTTATTTGGCTCCCAGCAGCCCTCTTCTAGTTCTGTGCTGAGATTGCACTTTTACTAGCTGGTCCTACATGTACCCTTCCAAATACTACAATTTTAACACTCAGGCCTCTGTCAGTTGAATACTGTTATGTGAATGTGCTCCTCTGCATAATCCTGTTTTACTGTCACGTTTCTCATGAAGTTATAGAGCAGCTTAAATAAAGATCTATTCATTAGTAACTGATCTAAAACATTTAAATGGGTGTCTGACGTTCTAGTATCAAATCTAAATAAAGATCTCGGACAATGTAATTGCATTTTAAGACTGTTATCCTTTGACAACTTCTGAAAAGGGTCAGTTTAAGGGTCTCAATATGCAGTGATTATCATTTTAGGAAGAAATGTAAAGAACATAGGGGTCTATTCTATGTACAGTACAGCACTAAGCTATATATAAAATTATTTTTAAATAATGAGCAAGCAATCCAAAATTACTACAAATTCTATAGGCAGAGGCAGATTAGAGATTTGTGGGGCCTTGGGCCAGAGCACGTGGGGACCCCTCCCCACCCTTTCCGCCTGCAGACCCCACCTCTGTGTGCCTCTTGCAGGTGCTCTGTGGACTGTCACTTGGGAACTGGTGGGCTAGAGTGGCAGGCTTCGTCCTGAGTGTCCTTGGTTCTAGAACTCCGTCTTTAATACTAACTTAGTACTGAATGTGAGGCCTTTTATAGAGAATAAATGACTGGCTGGAAAAGAGCCTGAGTTGCGGTGTTATATTTAAAAAAACAAAACAAAACAAAAAACCTTAAGTAGATCTGTATTGAATATTCATTAGAAATCATGTTTCTACTCCCCTTCCCCCCCATGTTGTCCCTCTACGGTAGCATCTGATTATCTTCTTGCATACTTTTTCTAAATAGACTGTTTGGGAATAGTGACAGACCTTAGCCACAGCTGAGGATGTAATGGAGAGAGATGAACATGACGTACAGATCTGACCTATATTCAGAGTGAAAGATGGTGAGAGTGACGTCATCTGTTACATACAGGGAATCCTCAGACTTAACACAATTCTGAGGAACGAATTGTGTTGTAAGTTGAAACCGCTTTTCTCATAGGAATCAATGGTATGAAGGGGCTGAACCAAGGCTTGATGCACTATTTTCACCACAATAGCCCAGATTTTTGTACTAAATGAATTATAGATGACTAATGTTGGAACATCAATGTATTTACTGTACACTGTATTTTGTAAACAGCATTCAAATAAACATATAAACTCACATACGCTGCTCAGAATTCCAGCAACACAGGCTAAGAAAGCCAGGGAAAAGATCACACGTGCTGAGCCTCAGCCAATCACTGTTCAAGCTTTGATTGGCTCCCGGTCCTGGGCTCAGCCAATCAAAAACAAGTGTCAATAAGCTACCCTGCTGCCTCGAAGCCAATCAGAAGTGACCCCTTCCATCTCAATACCAGTATAACTCAACCAGGAAGTGATTTCAAGCAAACTATGCAAATCGAGCATCAAATCAAGTGTCGTAAGGGCAAAATGGGCAGTAAAATTGAAAAGTCTGTGACGTAAGTTGGGCATTTTAAGTCCGTGGACTCCCTATACTTGGGAGCTTCCACTGCTGAGTCTTCAGATACTTGAAGCATCAAGTCTTGAAACCTGACTAGCCCCAAGTTAGCTGCCCATCAGGTCATGTGGGATGTGCTGTAGGAAATACTATATGCTGGAGATGAGTGCTTCGCTGATGGTACGATCTATGGAGTGATAGATGAAAAGTGTGTGCAAAAATTGTCCAGGGAATTTGTCGTTGTGTCGTCCCTGTCCCCCACCACCACCACCAGGGAACCAGAAATTCCCAACCAAGAAATGTAGAACTCCTGGAATTTTGTTTGGAAGCTCGTAAGATTTACATGTCTGCTGTACTCATGGGTTTATTTTTAGGTTGTAAATACTGCAACAGGGACTGTCTCATTCTGTGTCCTGTTTGCTGGGCACCTTAGCAATGCAGTCAGAGCATTTATTTGCCAACCAGAAATTACTTTAGCACAGGTTTGGTATAGGGGAATTTAGGCAGCTGCCTCACGTTGGTAATTTGTGCACTTTGATTGACCTTTGCAGGTTGCTACAAGGCAAACAGTGATCTGGGGAGGGAGGGGCCTGGTTTGAGAACCTTCTAAACTGATTCTGCCAAGTTGCTTTTGTGGACTCTTTATCTGTTCCAGGTGCCTGCTGAAGTCTGGTGCCAAGGTCAGAAGTGACTTACATGATTATAGAAATACAAACTGCAGCCAGGCTTTTGCCCTCCCTCCAAAATAAAAAACAAATGAAAAGGGAATTTTTAAAGCAACTTAGTCTCCCTGCTGTCCTCCCTGCAGTAGTATGAATGTATCAAAATTAAACACTTAGTGCAACTTTAGCAGATAAGAGAGAGACAAACACTTCTGTAGTACACCTCTACCCCGATATAATGCGAATCCGGATATAACACGGTAAAGCAGTGCTCTGGGGGGGGGGGCAGGGCTGCACAGTCCGGTGGATCAAAGCAAGTTCGATATAACGCGGTTTCACCTATTACATGGTAAGACTTTTTTTGGCTCCCGAGGACAGCATTATATTGGGGTAGAGGTGTATTTGGCTACCAAAGACACTGCCATCAGGGAAGCACCATCCCCCTACTGCTGGCTCTAATAAGACAACTTGCAGGGGCCAGCCTGGACAGCTTTCTGGTGGCTTTCTGCATAATGTATACATGAGGAGACTTAGGGCAAGTCTACACTGCAAAATTAAGTCAACCTAAGTATGTTGACATACAGCCACTGCAGTAATTAAAATCACTCTTGCATGTCTGCATTATGCTTTTTGTGTCAGCGGTGCACATCCTTACTAGCAGCGCTTGCATCGATGCAAAGAGCAGTGCATTTTGGGTAGCTATCCCACTGTGCAACTTGCCACCACCTAGTGCAGGGTGTTTTGGGAAGGGTTTACAATGCCTTATGGAGGCAAACAAATCATGCAGGGTTGATTGAAACCATGTTCCCAATGTCCCTTGAGGCAATTTTCTCCTTCCCATAATTTTATCTGCATCCTATAATGTTCTGCGCCTCTTTTCAAAAGCCCCATATGTCCGCCATATCTGTGAGAAGCATGAATCGGACACAGCCTTGCACTATTGTGATGAGTGTTCCAAGCACAGTTTGCCTGACCCTCAGTATTTGCAGAGCTGCCAGAGAAGTCCCGGGGAACAAGACGATTCCTTGGAGGTCAGATTGCTGTGAGACATAAAAAGATACAATTCAAGGTTATTGTTAGCATTCACGGAGCAGCCACAGATGGTGGAGTGTCAATTCTGGGCCTGAGAAACAAGCACTGACTGACTGGGATTGCATCATTGTGCAGGTATGGGATGATGAACAGTGGCTGCAGAACTTCTGGATGCACAAGGCCACATTCCTGGAAGTGTGTGTGGAGCTTGCCCCAGCCCTCCAGCGTAGTGACACCAAAATGAAAGCTGCACTAACAATGGAGAAGCAAGTGACATCGCTGTGTGGAAGCTTGCAATGACCGATTGCTATTAATCGGTCAAGAATCAATTTGGTGTTGGGAAATAGACCACGAGGGTTGCTGTGATACAAGTGTGCAAGGCCATTAATCACATCCTGCTATGAAGGACTGTGATTCTGGGCAGTGTGCAGGATATAGTGGATAGTATTACAGCAATGGGGTTCCCAAACTTGGGGCAGGAGGGGAGGGGAAGGGAGGCAATAGATGGAATGCATATCCCTATTTTGGCACCAGACCACCTTGCCACAGAGTACATCAACAGAAAGGGCTACTTTTCTATGGTATTGCAAGTTTGATGGATCACTGGGGACATTTTACCAATATCAAAGCAGGCTGGTCAGGGAAGGTGCATGATGCACGATTTAAGAATACAGGCCTGTTCAGAAAGCTGTAAGCCAGGGACTTCCTTTCGAGACCAAAAGATTACCTTAGGGGATGTTGAAATGCCAATAGTGATCCTGGGAGACCCAGACTACCTCTTACTCGTGTGGCTCATCAAACCATCCACCTCGACGACAGCAAGGAGTGTTTCAGCTACAGGCTCAGCAGGTGTAGAATGATAGTTGAATGTGCCTTTGCCGTTTGAAAGGCAGCTGGTGCTGTCTACTCACGAGACTAGACCTCGTTTAAAAAAAAAAAAAAAAAAATCCCAATGGTTATAGCTGCCTGCTGTGTGCTTCATAGTATCTGTGAAGCAAAGGGAGAAATGTTCCCGCGGAGGTGGAACGTCTGCTGATTTTGAGCAGCCAGATACCAGGGCTATAAGAAGAGCTCAATGGGGAGCTATATGGTTCAGGGAGGCTTTGAAAGACCATTGTAATAGTGACCCAGAGTAGTGTGTGGGCTGTAGTGTGCTCTGCCTGGCATTCTCTCCCCCCCAGTATGAACCTTGTAATCAATGCAGGGTGTGGGTGTGTTAATATAACATTGCAAATGCACCTATTGCTATTATCTGTGAATGATGTTGGCCCCAGCCAGCATATGCTGTGAACCAATAAAGATGAATTAGATTTCCATGAACTTTTATTTCAAACCTATGCAAACACAATATTTATAACTGAATGAAACTTCATTAATACAGGGAAAAGAACCTCTAAAGGGGAAAAGTCATTTTCATTTCACAAACACACTGACCTCTGAGAGAGAGGGTTGGCATATGTGTGGCTTTGATGATATGTACCTTACCCAGGGTGAAGTGTCGGGGTAGTGCAGTGGCCCCAGATGCCACGTGGAAGGGGGAGGGAGGGTGTGTAGGGAGTTCCGGAATGCAATTCTTTATGGACTACAGAGGGAGATGAGCATGGGTCTGTTGAATCTGAAGGTCAACAAGAGTCTCCAGCATGTCTGCTTACTGCTTGAAGTGCTAGCATCTCCTGCAGCACATGTCTCTCCTTTGCTTGTGCTTTTCTCCTCTCCACACTATCCCTGTCCGTTCTGTCCATGAAGGTGATCCCCCAGGCCATGTGCTCGACAATTGAAGCACCAGAGGCTTGCAGGATCTCTGGAAACGGGTCATCCCAAATCCTTTTTCTTCTCCTCCTTATCTGGCTGAGCCGTGCCGCTGGCGTGGATGGAGTCTCGTGAAGAGACCCTCCAGGCCACATTTCCAGCTGCAAAAGATACAGTGCACAATTGTACTATTGTGAGTGTATTCACAAACTAAATGGAAAGTTGGCATACTGACCTCACTCCCTTTCATCCACACAAGTTACAAGCACTGACTTCTGCTTGGGATTCCTAGACCATGGTGGCAGTCCCAGACATGGTGAGTATGGTCCAGGGGAGAGGGCGAGTTGGAACAGTAAAGCTGGGAGTAGCTCATGGGCAAGAATATATGCAGATAGGGCAACTGAACTGAATACTGACACAGTTTTCCACAGGCAGTGGTGATTTTAGCTGAAAGGGAACAGCTTCTGCACAAGTCTGGCTGCAAACTGGGCCCCGTATGCTGCTAGCCTGGGTGCTGCAATTGTGCCTGCTGAAGTAATTGCTGAGTAGCATGGGAAAGTGTCCTAACGTGGCGGAAGAAATAAAGCAGCCCTCCCCAGAAACCTTTGGCAGAGGAATGCAGATTACCTTCAGGATCTCCATGGAGGATTTGCAGGACATCCTAGTGCACATGAGCAAACTGTTCTGCAGGGCCCCCTCTGCCTAAATGTACAGGGGAATGAGAAGCAGATAACAGACACAGGCAGAGTCACTAGCTCATTTTCTTCTAGCATGATTAAAGAGTAAATGAACAGATGTGTCCCTGCAATGTCGAAGCAAACTGCATACTTATCAGAGGTTCCTTCCCCTGTATCAGGCTCGCCAGCGCTGGACTGCAGAGACTGGCTCTACTGCTCCAGTGTCAGAAAGAGGTCCTGGCTAGTCACGCCACTGGATCCCCTGGTCGCCTGCCCCCCCCCCCCCACACACTCTTCTTCCTCCTCCTCCTCTCTCTCCCCTAACACCTTTTTGTTCACTTAAGGGGCCTGGGACTCCAGCTCCCCCGAAGTATCCAGGGTGGTTGTGGGGTCTCTGCCGAGGATGGCATGCAGCTTTTTGTAAACGCGCCATATCTGTGGCTCCGTACCAGAGAGGTTGTTAGCCTCCTTTCTCTTCTGGTATGCCTGCTGCAGCTCCTTGGCTTTCACACAGCACTGCTGCCGGTCCCTCTTGTAGCCCTTCTCCCCCATGCCCCAAGCAATCTGCTTGTAGATATCGACGTTTCTGCAGCTGGATTGGAGCTGTGTCTGTATAGCCTCTTCTCACAGACCCACCACCTCCTGTGTACTCCAGGCAGGAGCGTGGAGCCAGCATGGTCAGCTGCGCAGTTGCTAGGTGAGTGCTCACTGTGGAGAAAACAGGAAATAGAATTTCAAAAATGTGCAGGGCTTATATATCTAGCACCGGGCAGCAGAGTTCAAAACGGTGACCAGAGCAGTCATGGCGGGGCATTGTGGGACACCTGGTTGCCACTAAAGTCCATGTAAATAATGCAGTGACTGCATTGACCTAATTCCGTCGACCTAAGCACTACGCCTCTCATGGAGGAGTAGTTATTAATTCGGCGTAGCAGATGCATTACATCAGCGGGAGCGACATTTTAGTGTAAACGCTTACAGAGTTAGGCCAACATAAGCTGCCTTGCAACGACCTAGCTCTGTAGTGTTTCAGTAATCATTTTGGCTGTTAGTTACTGAACAGCCCAAGTACTTAACTCTGGAACTACATCGGTCATGTACAGGGCTATTGCTTGAAAAGTGTAGTGGTGGTATGGGACAGATTGTGATGTGGGAAGCAGGGAGCCATCAAATTCTGATCTGCTATTTTAGCTTCACGTCTCTGATCATTGTACAGGTTCATATGTACTTTTGCAAACAAATCCATCCCCTAAAATAGGATGTGTGGAGACAAATCCAAAATATATATAAAAAATTGTCAAGTGTGGGTGTGAGGGGTTGTCACCCCTGAGGTGCAATCTAGGAGCCCGTGGGAACAGTTGTGCCCCTTAACCTTCCAGCTGGGCTGGCACACTCACACTGCTCCGCTTGTGATTCAGCCAGCCTCTCCAGGCCCTGTTATCACCCAGCACGACAGCAGGTGGCACCACACACCCAACTGAGATACCTGAATGCTTTATCTAAGCCACTCAAGGACAGACAGACAAGACAGCAGCCATTTCTCAGCTCCCCAGCCTTGCACCCTTGCTGGACTATAAACCCAGTATTATACCATCTTGCACTGCACAGGGATCTGTGCAATGCAAGCTCATTAATATAGTTTGCTTTCCCCTCACTGTGGGGAAGATATGCACAACATGTCTGTGTTAACCACGCTGAGATTTTCCCAGGAACTTAATTTAAAAACACACTGGTTGTGATAAAATATAAAACAAGTGTATTAACTACAGAGAGATGAATTTTAAGTGATAGCAAACAGATCAAAGCAGATTACCTAGCGAATAAACAAAAATGAACTGAGCCTGACATACTAGATTGATAGGATTTGAATGAGCGGTTTCTCAGCCTGACTGATACAAGCAGGCCTGCAGGTTCTTAAGGCACAGACTGCAATTGCTGTGCAGCCTGGGTTCCCCTCCCCGGTCCAAGTCCTTTGTCTTTCAGAACATCTTTCAGGTGTTGAGTTATGGGGGAGTGAAGACAAATCATGATGTCACTCCCCACTTTATATAATCTCATCATCTGGCGGGAACCCTTTGTTTCAAGCTAAGCTTCCAGCCCAGTGTGTGGAAGAATACAAGTACCAAAATGGAGCTCAGTATCATGTGGTCTGGTCACATGTCCTTGCGTGCCTTGCTCAGTCACAGCAGCCATTACTTATAGGCCGGCTGAAACATTCACCGAAAGGCTCAGCTCTTCCATGGTCCATTGTCTTTGTTGATGAGCCATCAGCACTGTCCAGCTTCTTCATTGTTGTACCTGAAAGGCTAACTGGGGGTGTTTTCACTTACCTAGCAAAACTATAACTTCACATACAGTCCAACAGGATATTAATGTTCAACAGGTCAAGAATGATACCTTACAAGGCATACTTTGTACAAGGTGCTACATGATTATATCCTCATTGTATTACTATGGTGAATGTGGGGTGCAGTGTCACAGTGGGGATTAGTTCTTTGCTGCACTGTGGGATCTTATGGGGTCTCCGTTTTTACAGGGCTAAACATCATACTAATAGAACAGGCACAATCTGTCCTAGATTTTCTTGGGCAGCTACACTTCTCTGGCTTAGTGAGCACCCTGGCCCTAGTTCAGTGCTGCAAGTGTCATCATTAGGAACGGGTTAGTCCCGAAGTTTCACCTTGTTCCAAAGAGCTTCTTTCCCTTGGCAAGTCTTTCCTTTAGCAATTCATCCCTTGCACACAAGCAATCTATTCTATCATCCGTTTACTAGGGATAACTGCTGGCTACCTCTGCTGTTACCTGGGGTTTTCAGAACCTGGAGTGAAATAGTTAAGTTATCCCTGTTGGGGGAAGTGTTAGGAATAAATCAATCAGAGGCGTCTAGATTCAAGCTTTTCAGTCTCAGTTGTTTGTTTGTCCCCTCCTCCCATTCTGATTAGCAGAAACTGGCAGCTAGATATGACCTTGCTTCTGAATACCTGTCTCCAAATTAACCCTTAACTATGCAGTGGTCTATTTCATTAATTCAGGGTGGCTGAATGCATATAATATGGTTGCAATTAGCTTAATCACATTCTGGGCTATATAAACCCTCAAATCCAGGGCAACACTGTAGCTTTTTACTGGAAGCTTCATTTACAAGAGCTGAATGATCCATTTGAGCTCCCAGCGAAGTCTGACTTCCACCTCTGAACTTTTGAACCATCTCTGTAGATGATATAGGGGTTCTCACCCTGCTTGAGGGACTAAAAATGCGTAGAGCAGAGGTGGGCAAACTACGGCCCGTGGGCCACGTCCGGCCCTCAGGCCCCTCCTTGCCCAGCTCCTGGCCCAGGAGGCTAGCCTCCAGCCCCTCCCCTGCTGTTTCCCCCTCCCCCGCAGCCTCAGCTCACCGCGCTGCCAGCACAATGCTCTGGGCAGTGGGGCTGCAGAGCCCGGCCTGACCCGGTCTCTGTGCTGTGCAGTGGCGTGGCTGACTCTGGCCGGGCGGTGCTAGCACCACCAGTGCTCCAGGTAACGCGGTAAGGGGGTGGGGTTGGATAGATGGCAGGGGAGTTCAGGGGAGTGGTCGGGGCTGTGGATGGGGGCAAGGCAGTCAGAGGGCAGGGAACGGGGATTGAATGGGGGCGGGGTACCGGGGGACAGTTGGGTTGGGGTGGCAGGGGGCAGTCAGGACAGGGAGAAGGGGTGGTTGGATGGGGCAGGGGTCCCGGGTTGGGGGGGCAGTCAAGAATGAGAAGAGTGGTTGGCTGGAACAGTGGGGGGCAGTCAGGGGTAGGGGTTACGGGGGTGTGTGGATGGGGCAGGGGTCCCGGGGGGCGCACGTCAGGGGACGGAGTGGGGGGGGTGTCCTGGGTGGGGGGGCAGAAGTCCGGGGACGGATGGACTGGGCCACACCTGGCTGTTTGAGGAAGCATAGCCGGCCCTCCATACAATTTCCGAAACCTGATGCGGCCCTCAGGCCAAATAGTTTGCACCCGCCCACTCCCCGGCGTAGAGAATGCTAGGAAAAACTTCTTGCTGAGTCTATTCTTCTTGAGGATAAAATGTTTCTGATCGTGTGGAAAGCTTCAGTCCATATGTACAAGGACCAGGCTCCTTTGCAGTTGCCTCCCCCTCCACGGGCAGTTTGGCTTCCTAAGGAGCAGCGCTGGCATTAATGGCTGCCCCACTGTGCCCCCTTTTCCCTTCTCTCCTCCCCAAGAAAAGATCTTTGCAATCCCCATCAATGCTTTCACTTGGATTCCTGCCGAGCCTAGCGGGCAGCATGAAGAGCCCTTACCAGAGAGAAGGAAAGAGTATACAGTGGAGCTGCTGTCCCATTCCTGGCCTGGCTTCTCTGAGTTTTGTTTCCTTGGCCAGGGAGTGTGGGGCCCATTGCTGGCACCTTTGGGGAATCCTATTGTAACATGGCTGCTGCTGGGATAAATGAAGCCAGAAAATGCTTTGCTGGCCTTGTAGGCTGTGTATGTAGCAAAATACTAGGTGGTCCTGGCCTCTTCTGTAGCAGGGCTTTGGCACTGACTAGCACAGTCTTTCCTCTGTTCCCACCCCAGGTCTGCAGAGGAGATGAAGCACATGGAGGAAGTCTCCAGGCTGTTCCCTGGCAGCGGGGGAGAGCACCAGAAGCTGGGTCCCAAAACCCATGTGGATATAACAGCCACTCGGGAGGAGCATCCCTGGGAGATGGTGATGGACAAGAAACACTTCAAGCTGTGGAGGCGGCCAATAGAAGGGACCCACCTGTATCAGTACAGAGGTAATTCCTCCATCCCCCTTGCCTAACCATGTGTGTTGTCGGTCACGGTATGATGCCTGTTCAGACCCTGCACGGTGTGCCTGGCTCTCAAATGCTGAGCAAAAATTCAGCGTGGCCTGTCCTAAAACCTACTTCCTTCTTCCTCTCCTGACATCACGCTGCTCCCTCTCCCAGCTTCTCACTGGAATTCTCTATCCTCCTTCATATTGTTCCTCTTTCCGGTCACGGCCTCTCCTCCCCTCTGTAGTGTGATTCCAGCCCTGTTAGCAGCTTATGGAAAAGACCTTTCCCATGTGATCCCACTGAACCGAGATACAAACTGGCTTATACCTGTGGTCTCAAGACTCTTTGTTTCCCTTTACTGCAGTGTTTGGGACATATACAGATGTGACTCCCAGGCAGTTCTTCAATGTGCAGGTGAGTGTTTCTGGGCCCATCTCTCTAATTCCAGGATGCATGATGTGTTGGAAATGAAATACAACTCTCTACCCACAGCACTTAACATACCATCCGCATAGGAGGGCAGAGAAGTGGCAGCCACTGCATGCAGGTCCCAGGGCTTTCTTCTTTGTGATACCCACCGGGGGATGACTTGCTCTGTATTAACAATCCACTTGTAGTGCACTTGGCAGTGGGCCTATTTGGCTTTACAGATGTATACAGCTTCTGCTCACCTCCTGTTAGCTTTATGCCCTGCCTGGCTGGTAATCTCTTTAGGATCTGTCGTTAAGTAAATCCTTCGTATGAACCTCATGCTCCCTCTTCACATTTATTACCTGGTATGTTTCTTCTGGTGAATCAAAAATACTTGGCAAAATAGAGCTGCTTAAACTAGTTGAGACTCTATTTTCCTTCATGGTAGCCATCCTGGTCCAGCAGAAAGGGCATGGATTTGAATTCCAGAGACATGGAATTCTGGATAAAAGATACTTATCCATGTAATGCATAATTAGACTATGAAACCTGCTGCCATAGGCTGTTGAGGCCAGAAACTCAGCAAGATTCAAAAAAGGATTGGACGTTTGATATGGCTAGCAAGAATATCCAGAGTTGCAATTGTTAATGCTGCCAAACCCGTCCTTAAACCCACACTGCTCTCATATCCCACCTCACTGCTGGCACAACCTAGTATTAGAGAAATAAGGTGAGGGAAGTAATAGCTTTTTTTGGACCAACTTCTGTTGATGAAAGAGACATGCTTTTGAGCTGCACAGAGCTCTTTAGGTCTGGGAAAGGTACAAAGTGAAGTTACCCAAGGTTACATTGACTTACAGCTACCACAGTAATTAAACTGCTTTTGCAAGTCCACGCTACGCTCCTTGTGTCGGCAGTGCGCATCTTCACCAGGAGCGCTTGCACCGATTTAACTATCAGTGTGGGGCATTGTGGAACAGCTTCTGAAAGGCAGCAACAATCGATGCAAGCAACTCCGTGTCTACACTGGCACTGCATCGACTGAGGCCATTTCCACACTTACAAGCGTTCAGCAGCACAGCTGTACCGATGCAGCTGTGTGCTGTAAGGGCGCTCGTGTAGCTGCATTATGCCGATGGGAGAGAGAGCTCTCCCGTCAACGTAATAAAAGCAGCTCAATGAACGGCAGTAACCATGTCAGCGGGAGAGCATCCAGAGGAGCTGTGAAATTGACAAGACAGCCAACAGCCGATGTGTTCATAACCACATGACCGCAACAGCAAACGGGCTGTCAAAAAATGCTGCAAAATACTGTCAGAAGACCATGGGAATACTGAGACACAAAATAATGCATTATGGGACGTTGAGCCCACACCCATGATGAGCTGCGATCCACTCCACCTTCCCACAAGTCCTAGCTGCAGAAGGTGGCGAGCAGCACAGTGCGAGAGCGCCAAGTGTGGACTTGCTCTGCCGACAGAGGGAGTGTAGTGGGAATGTGCAATAGCGATGTTGTTTAAAGCACTTTTTGATCGTAGACATAAGTTTTGTTGACAACACTCTGTAGTGTAGACAAGGCCTTAGGTTGACGTAAACTGTTTTACATCGGCCTAACTAGTGTAGACCAGGGATTAGTGTCACAGCTAAATACAGGGTGGGACAGATTGTTTAGCATAAGTAGTTAACACAGATTGTAAGAAACAATTCAAAGTGAAGTGGCCTGTTAACACCTCTGCACTCACAGAACAAAAGGGGCCAGGCGGGTGGGGGGCCGGGGTTAGTGGTTTACAGCTTGTTGTAAAAAAACATAAATCCAATATATATCTTCAGACTGTAATTTTTTTAATGTCTAGTTAAGTTATAAATTTAAGATCCCAAGCTTGTATTTTGAAGGCGTTGTGCAGGTTTTCTTTGAGGACAAGGACTGAGAGGTGAGATATGGAGTGCTTGGGGTGTGCTATAGACCGCCGGGATCGACCCAGGATATGGATAAGGAATTGTTTAATGTATTAAGGGAGGTAAATACTAATAGAAACTGTGTCATTATGGGGGACTTTAACTTCCCGGATATAGATTGGGGAACAAACGCTAGTAGCAATAATAGGGCTCAGATGTTCCTAGATGTGCTTGCGGATCAATTCCTTTATCAAGTGGTAGCTGAGCCGACGAGGGGGGAGGCCATTTTAGATTTGATTCTGGTAAGTAGTGAGGACCTTGTTGAGGAAGTGGTAGTGGGGGACAACTTGGGCTCCAGTGATCATGAGCTAATTCGCTTTAAACTAAATGGAAAGAGTACCAGAATTAAGTCAAAGACTAGGGTTTATAATTTTAAAAAGGCCAATTTTAACAAATTAAGGGGACTGGTAAGGGAAGTGGATTGGGCAAACGTATTAAGGGACCTAAAGGCAGAAGAAGCCTGGGATTACTTTAAGTTAAAGATGCTAGAGCTGTCAGAGGCCTGTATCCCCAAAAAGGGAAAAAGATTACTAAGCAAGAGACTTAGACCGAGCTGGATGAGCGACCGGCTGAAAGGGGCGATTAGGAAAAAACAGAAAGCGTACAAAGAGTGGAAGAGGGGAGGGATCAGTAAGGAAACTTACCTTAGCGAAGTCAGAGAATGTAGAGATAGAGTGAGAAAGGCCAAAGGCCAGGAAGAGTTGGACTTAGCGAGGGGAATTAAAAGTAATAGTAAGAGGTTTTACAGCCATATAAATAGGAAGAAAGCAAAGAAAGAAGAAGTGGGACCGCTGAAGACTATAGCCGGAGAGGAGATTAAAGATAATCTAGGCATGGCGCAATATCTCAATGAATATTTTGCATCGGTGTTTAATGAGGCCAATGAAGGTATTAGGGATACTAGCACCGTTACAGAGGGGCATACGGGATGGGGGATTACTGCATCCGAGGTAGAAACAAAACTAGAACGCCTTAATGGGACTAAGTCGGGTGGACCGGACGATCTTCATCCGAGAATATTGAAGGAATTGGCGCGGGAAATAGCAGGCCCATTAGCGACTATATTTAATGAATCTGTAAACTCGGGGGTAGTCCCGTTAGACTGGAGAATAGCCAATGTGGTTCCTATTTTCAAGAAAGGGAAAAAAAGTGACCCGGGTAACTATAGGCCTGTTAGTTTAACATCAGTAGTGTGCAAGGTGCTGGAGAAGATTCTGAAAGAGAAACTAGTTGAGGACCTTGAAGTTAATGGCAAATGCGATAAATTACAGCATGGTTTTACGAAGGGCAGATCGTGCCAAACGAATCTGATCTCCTTCTTTGAGAAAGTAACGGACTTATTAGATAAGGGAAATGCGGTGGACCTAATTTACCTGGATTTCAGTAAAGCGTTTGATACAGTACCCCATGAGGAACTATTGGTTAAAATGAAAAACATGGGGATCGATATGAAAATCCAGAGGTGGATAGGGAATTGGTTAATGGGGAGAATGCAGCGGGTCGTATTAAAGGGTGAATTGTCGGGTTGGAGGGAGGTTACTAGTGGAGTGCCTCAAGGTTCGGTTTTGGGACCCATCTTATTTAATCTATTTATAACTGACCTCGGGACAGATTGCAAGAGTGGTCTGATAAAGTTTGCGGATGATACGAAGGTGGGAGGAGTTGCAAACTCGGAGGAGGATAGGGATACTCTGCAGGGAGACTTGAATGAGCTTGTGAATTGGAGTATTAGAAATAGGATGAAATTTAATAGTAAAAAGTGTAAGGTTATGCACTTGGGGACGAATAATAACAATTTTAGTTACAAGATGGGGACGCATTGGTTAGAAGTAACGGAAGAGGAGAAGGACCTAGGGGTCCTTGTGGACCGCAGGATGACTGAGTCGGCAATGTGACGTGGCGGTGAAAAAAGCCAATGCGGTCTTGGGATGTATTAGGCGAGGTATATCTAGTAGAGATAGGGAGGTCCTGCTTCCGTTGTATAAGGCGCTGGTGAGACCTCATTTGGAGTACTGTGTGCAGTTCTGGTCTCCAATGTTTAAAAAAGATGAACTCAAACTGGAACGGGTGCAGAGAAGGGCGACTAAGATGATCAGAGGAATGGAAAACCTGTTGTATGAAAAGAGATTAGAGGAGCTTGGGTTGTTTAGTCTGACAAAGCGAAGGCTGAGGGGGGATATGATTGCTATCTTTAAATATATCAGAGGGGTTAATACAAGGGAGGGAGAGGAATTATTCCAGTTTAGTACTAATGTGGACACGAGAACGAATGGATACAAACTGGCCGGGGGAAAGTTTAGGCTAGAAATTAGACGAAGGTTTCTGACCATCAGAGGGGTGAAATATTGGAACGGCCTTCCGAGGGAAACGGTAGGGGCAACGGACCTGTCTGGTTTTAAGATTAAGTTGGATAAATTTATGGAGGGAATGGTTTAATGATAAAACATAGTAGCCAAGGAAAACCAAGCAATGGTACATGAACAACATAATGGCCAACAAGGGTCAGGCTAGAGACTCTTGCCTATATGCTCGGGGTATTACTGATCGCCATATTTGGGGTCGGGAAGGAATTTTCCTCCAGGGTAGATTGGCCGAGCCTCTGGAGGTTTTTCGCCTTCCTCCGCAGCATGGGGCAGGGATCACTAGCAGGAGGGTCTCAGCCGATTGAAATCACTAAAACACAGGACTGGGGACTTCAACGGTAGAGTACAGGGAAGGGTCTTGCGGCCTGCAGCATGCAGGGGGTCAGACCAGATGATCATAATGGTCCCTTCTGACCTTAATGTCTATGAGTCTATGAGTCTATGAGTGATCATTTTGTGAAAAGTATTTGTCTACAAGTGATGCAGTGGTTTTTGTTTACCATTTTTCTGTGAGAGTGGAATGAGAGTGGGTCACCAAGAAGATTCTAGTATTTGCCTACAACTTTTTCTGTGTGATGGTCTCTCGTAGGCCTCTAAAGTCTGCCTCTAGGGCCTTCTATCCCCGGTCCCCCTCGAAAGCATCTGCTTCCCAAAGCAACATTATAGAGGGGAAAAGCTATAAAGTCCCGTGTCCCTGCTGCAGTAGCCATCCCCGCCACTGTGTGTGTCTTCCCAGCAAGAGTATCTTAGGGGTCATAACTTCCTGTAATACTGCCTGGCTCCCAAAAGCAGTGTTTATTTTTGGTGGGTAGAGCTTGGCTTTTCCACAGTATAAGGAACTGCTCATTTGTCTGCCTTTATAAGGTGGGGAAGAGGGGTACCTCCTCCAGCCATAACCTCGACGATACAAGAAACGTGCTACAGCTTCACCCCATGACACAACTGTCATGTGTTCTTCCCTTGTTCTGTAGCTGGACACTGAGTACAGGAAGAAATGGGATTCACTGGTCATCAAACTGGATGTGGTTGAGAGGGACCTGACCACTGGCTCGGAGGTGGTTCACTGGGTAACTCACTTCCCGGTGAGTGTTCCTTTCTCCTCCCTCCCTCTCTCACCCCCCCCCCTTGCTTTCTTATGGCCTGTCTGGTGTTAAAAGGGACTGATTTGCATGTTTTTGTTCCTTTAGTACCCAATGTATTCACGGGACTACGTTTATGTTCGGCGGTACAACGTGGACCGGGAAAACAATCTGATGGTGCTGGTGTCACGGTATGGATCACTGATGCAATCTAGCTATTCCTGCCACACCTAGCGCCATAGTGTGAGGATGGGGTTGTCCTTAGACTCACTGTCACTCTGACAAAGATAGCATTGGCATTGTTTCTTTTGTAGGCCTTGCTCCTTTGCCATGCTTTTACGTGGGTCAGTAATTTGTTATAGTTGCTGCCAGCCATGCCTATAAATCATTGTTTGACACTTCCCAGTATAAGACCTTGTTTTCAAATTTGCTGTGCTGGGTGTCTGCCTCAGAAACCATGCTGGTTCAGCTGTTTCTGAGAATGAGGCTTGGGAAAAACGTTTTTTAGTATTAAATTCTGATGACCTGTTCTTTGAAAAGCTCTTGTGCTCCCGCATCTTTGAAGAGGGACTTGAAATTTGGCGGGAAGGGTGGATTTTATATCAGGGATGTGCCTTTTCTGGAGCCTGTGAAAATGTGCCCTAATTTGGCCACGTTGTAACTCTTTGAAAAATCTTAGTTCACACATGCTCAGTAGAGAGACACTTCTTTTGATTTTTTTGGTAAGCTAAAATCTCTGAAGATTTGATGTGCACTGCGCATGCTCCAGCATCTCTAGCTTGTAGTGCTGACCAGGCTCTGTGTGTGCCATCTCCACAGTATGACTAAGCAATACCCGGTAGCCCTGGGCTGAAGGGAGTGAAGCTGGACTTCCCCTGTTATTGGCAGCTTTGTGCCAGGGTAGGGCTGGGCACCAGAATTGAGAGAAAGGAGTGTCTCTCTCCTGAGCTTTCAATGGCCCTCATGCCAGCACCCAGGCAGTGTGAAGGAGTAAGCCACATGACGCAAATGTGGTGTGGAGAGGGGAAGAGCTGGACCTGGGGGGTGAGGGAAGTAGGCTGGAGCAAGAAGCTTTGAAGTGGAGGTGGGGAACAGACTGGGACTGGAGGCTGGCACAGGGGTGGGGACTGGGACTGCAGGGAGGAGACTGAATGAGAAGTCCAGGGAGGGGGACTGTGAGCCAGTGGGAATGAGAAATATGTGGGGGAGGGTGAGGAGGGACTGGAGGCTGTAGAGCGGGGAGAAGATGGGCCTGGGGAGAGCTGAATAGCTGCGCAAGGGGACTGGGGATAGAGTCTGGAGGAGGTGAGGAAAATAGACCAAGACAAGGAGCCATGGGTAAGGACAGGCCTGGGAGGGGGACAGTGCAGAAAGGTTCAAACTTGGGTGCAGGGCAGGGAATGGGCAGAAGAGTGTTTCCATTAGAGCCTCAGTGCAGCCTTAATTCAGTCTCTTATGCTTTATGCCCTAGCATATAGTCTCTAATTACATGGCTCTGTACCATCCTGCCTTTATACAGCGCTGTTGATGTTTGCTGCATAGACTGTCAAACATGGTCCCTGCCCTGAGGTACGTCCAATCTAGGTTTGATGGCAGACAAGGGTATGGGAGTGAGGGAAGTTTAGATAGTTACAGATCAAGAGGTCACTCTTCGTTTTGCACTGTGTGCATCGTGTTCCACTTCTTCGTTATGTTGGTGTGGGGGAGCTTGTTTGGAGGAAGTGGGCTTTGACGAGATAGTTGAAGAGGAGTGAGAAGGTCCTTCCAGGCTTAGGAGAGAGTGAGTGTGATGCTTGTGGGAGGAGAGCATGAAGGAAGCTGGAACTGACTGAGCACACAAGGCCCAAGCATGGTGCTTGGATTCTGCTATGGCTGTGCAAGCCTCCTGCCCAGCAGTCCATGGATGCCTCTGCTCTGCTGGCTGAAGGATGAGCGATGTTCTTGATCCAGTAGTGGAGGAAAGATTGAGAGCTTCACAGGGGAATGTGGCTCCAAAATTGGAAAGGCCGGAGTTTCTCAGGTCCCTTGTCAGAAGCCCTTCTGTCATATCTAGCGTGGTGAGGAAGAGCTCAGTGTCTGGATACCACTGGGTTAGGAGAGAATACTGGAGAGGGCTGTCTGGTGTGTTACATATGTAGTGATACCTGGTTCATATATACACAGACACTATTTTAAAATGCCATATCAATGGCAGGGGAGGCAGGGTGGATAATAGGGCAGGTCAGTTTGCTGTTCTTCCACAGACTGTCTGTGTGAACTTGGGCAAGTCACTTCATGTCCCTGCCTCAGTTTCCCCATTAGTAAAATGGGGATGATATTGCCCTCTTTTGTAAAACGCTGTGAGTTAGGTATTACTATAAATGGCCTGTTGGAGCCTCTCTAAATGACTGCAAAATGTCAAGAGGCTGTCTGAGAATAGCTTGGGTTCTCACCATTGTGGAGAGTCTATATTTTATCATATGTGAGACTAGTACAGGCTGTCAGCATCTGTCAGACCCAGGTCTGAAGCTAACCTCAGGAGAGGTTATAAATACCCTTTCCCATCTTGCATATATTCCAGGGCGGTGGAGCACCCAGGCATCCCAGAAGATCCCGAGTTCGTGCGGGTCCGAACCTATGAATCCCAGATGGTTATCCGACCACACAAGACGTTTGATGAGGTGAGTTCCTGGCCAGTCTGGAAAACCAGGGGAACAGTCGCCTGTCGTTAAGGCCTCCCCAGTGGAACCTGAGTCAGGACAGTAGCTCTTCTGAAAGGTGGTAACTGAATGTGCTGTCTAAAGCTCTGTGGTCTGCAGCAGCTGCACCAGGGATACCAGCTCTAAGTATCAAGGGGAAAGCTGTGTGGATTCGCCTAGCCCTAATGACAAGAAACCACTCTGACGGGACCCAGGATTGTGAGGCCCTGCACAATTGCCTGCTTTTAGCATAAGGAAGTCTTGTCTGTGCTCCCTGAAACCACCAGCCTCTGGCAGCACAAGTACAGCCTTCTGGACCCCGCAAGCCTTGTGCTGTATGTACAGGTAGCAATAGGCACGCACCAACCCGAGTGCTCCAAGTGTTCCCTGCAGTGTCCAGCCACTTATCCACTGGACACTCTCCGAATTCCCAAAGCAACAGGACACACCAGCTTGTCAGATTCAACTCAGGGCCACCTCTTAGCTTAACACCGCAGGACTGAGTTATATTTATAGTGAAAACAAGAATAAAGGACAGAGAATCAAGTGATACTGAGTAAAAATTTTGGGGAAATGGTTACATATAAAAATATTCTTTCTGAAGACTAAACTTAATAAGTTACTGTCTTGTCTAAAGAAGCTTTTCACCCAAATTTCTCTCCAGCTTTTTCAGCCAAGTCTAGCTGAGATCCCACTTTCATGAAGCAAATTTGCTGTGCACTTATGCTGGAATCTAGTATCAGAGGGGTAGCCGTGTTCTTCACTTGCATCTGAAGAAGTGAGGTTCTTACTCGCGAAAGCTTATGCTCCCAATACTTCTGTTAGTCTCAAAGGTGCCACAGGACCCTCTGTTGCTTTATGCTGGAATCTGTCACCTAGGAAGTGTCGTCTTTGTCCCCCAAATATAGTAGAACAAACCTGTGATATGCACCTATAGATAGGGTGTGTATTCTCTCTCTCTCTCTCTCTCCCTCCCTCCCTGTTAGTTTCTTTTTGACATTTCTTACAATCCTTCATTAGCATTCAGTTCAGATTGGTGATAGGTGGCTCATTGTGAAACATACAATTCTTAATTTGCATTTAAGCAGACAGGTAAACATCTCTTGTCTGACAGAAAACTTGTTTTTCACCTTTTGTTGGTGACCAGTGCCTAGCTATTCTTTGAGAACATATTTTCAGTATATATGGATACTGTGCAAGGAGTTATGTATACATACATTTTACAATTACATTGATGACCAAAGTGACATAGGCTTTTATTACATGATGCTCTCTTGGTGAGCTACCATGTACATTCCAGACTCAAAAGATTTCTGTAACCTCCTTGCCAGTTGGCACCAAGAGATTCCTGGGTCACAGCCACAAAGCTGTGACTTCCTTGGTGTCACCTTGGTTTTGCTATTGAGCTAAGTACCCAAAGTCAAAGGTGACAGCTTAGCCAAGATTTTCATAGATTCCAAGGCCAGAAGAGACCACTGTGATCATGTCCTCTGACCTGCATAACACGGGCACTTTTTCAAAGTGTTGTGTTCTGTTCTGTTACTTCTGAAAATGACTGTTTTTTTGGGCGCCCAAATTGAGACTCCTCCTAAGTGCTGAGCACACACCCTCTGAAAATCAGGCCCCTTTAAGGAGTCTCACCCAAAATCACTAGTCACTCTTGGAAATCTTGGCCCTTGTGCTTCAACCACTTGGGAGAAGCTTTTATGTGGTCTTAGCAGAATACACAGCAGCCTAGATCTGCCCCTTAGACTCTGGCTGGTCAACCTGTGTAGCAGCTAGCTGATTGGAACCAAGATTTGAGAGTAATTCCCTCCCATTTGTATTGTATGCTCTTATTTCTGAACCCAATATCTCTAATTTTATTGCTGTTATGTGTTGTTCTAAAGGCTTCTTATCTGCTGCCTCTCTCAGATCCTCCTGCTCAGGGTTTTGTAGCGTGGTCAGGGTAAATGACACGTTTAACACTTCACAAACTAACCCTCAGCTCTCCCGGGAAGGAGCTGACTAAATATGCTGTCATCATATAGGTTCATATGGGAAAATGAAGCGACTCAAGACACTTGAAGCTGGGGTTAAATCTGATGATTTTCATACTCTGAGCCCTGTGCTTGCTTCCTCCATGTTGTGTCTGTTTTTGTGGATCTCCATCAAAGCCCTGCATGTCAGCGTTCTCTTGCCCCAATTGAAGAGAGACTGGAGGAGGAAAATGGTTCAGACTTAAAACATATAATGCCAATAGTATCTGCAGAGACTCTAGTCAGGATTCTGATGCATTTGCTTTCAATCCTCATGCTTCCTGGTTATAAGTGGTAGCCAGGAAGAAAGTTCCCTGTGTGGTATAGTGTTGTGCAACTAAAACACCTTCCTGTGAGTCATTCAGCACTAGAGGCTGGCTGAGATGGGGGTTTTATCTGCCCTGCTTAGGTAGTGGCTTTGTAAGATCAGCCCTGGTTGCTGAGAGGTTCCTGTGACAGGTCAGGTATCACTAAACTTATTCCTCTTGCAGAACGGCTTTGATTACCTGTTGACGTACAGTGACAATCCACAGACAGTGTTCCCGCGCTACTGTGTCAGCTGGATGGTCTCTAGTGGTGAGTTGCTGGCTCTAACCCTTCGCTATGGTCTATGGATGTAAAATAGTAACCGGTTAACCAGTAAGCATTAGTCTTATCAGTTAACCCAGGCTAACCGTTAACCCCCAGCCCTTGGCGGGCCGGTGCAGCTGCAGGCCCACCGCGCCAGCCAGAACGGCCCCAGCCCCGCACGCCCCTCTCCATTTAATCGGTTAACCAGTTAGCTTTTTAAATGATACTTACATCCCTACTCTGGTTTGGGAGTCTGGCTCCTTTGAGCAGCATGAGTCCTCCGGCCTCCTTGTTTCTGGAATGAAAGCAGTGGGAGGGTGTTGTGGAGAACCTTGCCTGTGTTGGTCAGATGGACCTCCTCTTTTGGGGGATTACAGACAGACTTCAGTAAACACAAACTAGAGATCTGGCATGGGGAATCTGGGGAATGCGTGGTGAAGAGCCTCAGACTTTTCTGTTGGTTTCTCTATCCCTGGGGGGAGGGGAGGTGCACTATGCAGGGGCCTTCAATTTGAAGAGCCTGAGAAAGATAACTGTATAGGAGAGCTGCCCAGCGGTGCCGATTCTCACTGATTTCCCTTGACCAGCAATCAAGGGGAAATGGGACTTGGGAAGCTCGTCTGTGACTTCTTGTCTGTCTGACACTTGAGGGGATTTACCTACTTTCCCATCGTGGCCTTTGTACCTCCAATACTTGCACTCTGGAATGGCGTTCCTTCTTCCTCGCACCAGGTGATCTGCACACCCCAGGGGCAGTTAAAGGCACACTGCCAAGGTTGAGACCCACAGACTGGAACTTGTCATTAAAAAAATCACTACTTGTAAGATCAGGAAGAAGCTGAACAAACTCTCATCCCCTCTGAAACGCCTCCCAGGGTGACCCTCAGAGCACTCGAATGGGCTTGGCTCACTGGCCACTGCAGATGCACATGGTGTGTGTGTTTCCCCTCGAGAGTGGGTGAAAACATAGAAGTTACCTGCTCCTGGGATTGGAGTGGAAGGGCTGTGCAACAGGTGACTTATCCCCGAACGCTCTGCTCTGCTCAGAACCTCTGAGACGCAATCCATCCGTTCAGTAGCTTAATCAACCCACTGCCAATTAAGTCTTTAGTTTCCCACCCCCAGACTCTATCCACATAGACCCAAAAGCCTGTGTAAAATGGATGCTCTAAAGCTTGGGCTCTTTCAGACCAACAGCATGAGGGAGTGCTAGAGACAAGGACCTTAATTGAAAACACCTAGCCACCGGCTGGGCCCTGCTTACACCAGGGTCTATTAGGGCTGGTCTACACTATGCGGGGGATCGATCCAAGATACGCAACTTCAGCTACGCTATTCGCGTAGCTGAAGTCGAAGTATCTTGGATCGAATTACCTGGGGCCCACACGGTGTGGGATCGACGGCTGCGGCTCCCCCGTTGACTGCGCTACCGCCACTTGCTTTGGTGGAGTTCCGGAGTCGACGGTGAGCGCATTTGGGGATCGATAGATCACGTCTTAATGAGATGCGATAAATGGATTGCTACCCGCCCATACGGCGGGTAGTGAAGACGTACCCTCAGTTTGAGAACCTCTGCTGATGTCATCTGCACACCATGGCAGCGCATCTTCTCAGCAGCATGGGCTACAGTAAGCAGAGCAGGTCTGGCATCCACTCCCTATGGTGGCTTCCCATCAAATAGCAAGTCAAAATCAAGCTCTCAGTTCTTGCTTTCAAGCTGCTCAGTGGTCTGGGTCCAGCATATCTAACTGAGGCTAAACCCCTGGCAGGGAAGACACTGGTCAGCGGCTTTGCATCTTGGGCATGATGGAAAACTCTTCCATGGGGTGAAGCTCTTTTGTAGAGAAGACAGAGCTTTCTCAAGGGATGGTCTGCAGCTGTGGAATGAAATCTCTCACCAGCTTAAACCTCCTCCTCTTCCCCTCCAAGTGCCAGGTGCACTCCTCTGATCTGTACCGTGGGCACACAGCTCTCCGGGGGAGAGAATGAGCCCCACATGATGCCTGTTAGTCACTTTACAATGTGCATGACTGAAAGCACTAGGATACTACAGTTATGGGGATGAGATAAGAACCTGTGTAGAAAGACTTTAAACCATTACAATTGCAAAGTCAAGCGCTCAAGTAGGGAAATGCAGAATTAAGGTTGTCCAGGAGCCCTTAATTTGGCTCCCTTGGGCATCTGCACTATAATAAAATGAGATAATGTAATTAAATACTGTTTCCCCACAGTACCCATCTCCTTCAGTTCAATGTTTCTCTTGATCCCCCTCATTCAATATATGCCCTCAGGCTTTGCTTACCACACACCATCCAAAACCTGCACTGGATGGACCCAGGACTTGGAATTTCCTCCTGGCTGTTTCTATGGTGCTCTTACTGTAGTATTTGAGTGTTTCACAAACTTTAATGAATGTGCCTTCACCACCCCCTCATGAGAGTAGGTGATGCTAGTATGCCCATTTTTGCAGCTGCGGCACAGAAGAAGACCAAAATTGCCAAGTGTTCACAAATTTTGGGTGCCCAGCTTGTGATACCTAAGGTCTGGGTGGTTTTTGTTTTGTTTTCCCCCCCCCAGAAATACTTAGCATTTTTATAGCCCTCTGTCTGATCAAAGAACAACTCTGCTCCACTTCCATTGCAGTTCTGCACATTTGGACCTACGTGTCTCCTAGCACCCAGAAAAGGAGGAGTAAATACACACCACCTGACTTTTGCGACAAATGAGGCAGAGGTTCTACAGACAGCCTCTGTCACTACACAACCCTGATTCGTTCCCAGAGCACAAGGTCTGGGTGCTCTGGGAAAAAATAGTCTGTGATCATGTAACCAAAAACTATCCTAATACAGACACACAAGGGGGCAAATAGTGAAGGTTTAGAAAAGCTATTTAGAAAAGCTGGATGAGCACAAATCCATGGGGCTGGATGCGCTGCGTCCGAGGGTGCTAAAGGAGTTGGTGGATGTGATTGCAGAGCCATTGGCCATTATCTTTGAAAACTCATGGCGATCGGGGGAGGTCCTGGATGACTGGAAAAAGGCTAATGTAGTGCTCATCTTTAAAAAAAGGAAGGAGGAGGATCCAGTCAGCCTCACCTCAGTCCCTAGAAAAATCATGGAGCAGGTCCTCAAGGAATCAATTCTGAAGCACTTAGAGGAGAGGAAAGTGATCAGGAACAGTCAGCATGGATTCACCAAGGGCAAGTCATGCCTGACTAACCTAATTGCCTTCTATGAGGAGATAACTGGCTCTGTGGATGAGGGGAAAGCAGTGGATATGTTATTCCTTGACTTTAGCAAAACTTTTGATAGGTCTCCCACAGTATTCTTGCCGGCAAGTTAAAGAAGTATGGCTGGATGAATGGACTATAAGGTGAATAGAAAGCTGGCTAGATCGTCTGGCTCGACGGGTAGTGATCAATGGCTCCAGTGATAGTTGGCAGCCAGTATCAAGCGGAGTGCCCAAAGGGTCAGTCCTGGGGCTGGTTTTGTTCAATATCTTCATTAATGATCTGGAGGATGGCGTGCACTGCAGCCTCAGGAAGTTTGCAAATGACACTAAACTGGGAGGAGTGGTAGATACGCTGGAGGGTAGGGTTAGCATACAGAGGAACCTAGACAAATTAGAGGATTGGGCCAAAAGAAATCTGATGAGGTTCAACAAGGACAAGTGCAGAGTCCTGCACTTAGGACGGAAGAATCCCATGCACTGCTACAGACTAGGGACCGAATGGCTAGGCAGCAGTTCTGCAGAAAAGGACCTAGGGGTTAGAGTGGACGAGAAGCTGGATATGAGTCAACAGTGTGCCCTTGTTGCCAAGAAGGCTAACGGCATTTTGGGTTCTATAAGTAGGGGCATTGCCAGCAGATCGAGGGACGTGATCATTGTCCTCAATTTGGCATTGGTGAGGCCTCATCTGGAGTACTGTGTCCAGTTTTGGGCCCCCCACTACAAGAAGGATGTGGAAAAATTAGAAAGAGTCCAGCAGAGGGCAACAAAAATGATTAAAGGGGCTGGGGCACATGCCTTATGAGGAGAAGCTGAGGGAACTGGGATTGTTTAGTCTGCAGAAGAGAAGAATGAGGGGGGATTTGATAGCTGCTTTCAACTACTGGAAAGGGGATTCCAAAGAGGATGGATCTAGACTGTTCTCAGTGGTACATAAGAATGGCCGTACTGGGTCAGATCAAAGGTCCATCTAGCCCAGTGTCCTGTCTACTGACAGTGGCCAATGCCAGGTGCCCCAGAGGGAGTGAACCCAACAGGCAATGATCAAGTGATCTCTCTCCTGCCATCCATCTCCATCCTCTGACAAACAGAGGCTAGGAACACCCTTCCTTACCCATCCTGGCTAATATCCATTAACGGAATTAACATCCATGAATTTATCCAGTTCTCTTTTAAACGCTGTTATAGTCCTAGCCTTCATAACCTCCTCAGGCTAGGAGTTCCACAAGTTGACTGTGTGCTGTGTGAAGAACTTCCCTTTATTTTAAACCTGTTGCCCATTAATTTCATTTGGTGGCCCCTAGTTCTTGTATTATGGGAACAAGTAAATAACTTTCCTTATTTACTTTCTCTAAATCACTCATGATTTTATATACCTCGATCATATCCACCCCTTAGTCTCCTCTTTTCCAAGCTGAAAAGTCCTAGCCTCTTTAACCTGTCCTCATATGGGACCCATTCCAAACCCCTAATCATTTTAGTTGCCCTTCTCTGAACCTTTTCTTATGCCAGTATATCTTTTTTTGAGATGAGGAGACCACATCCGTATGCAGTATTCAAATGTGGGCGTACAATGGATTTATACAAGGGCAATAAGATACTCTCGGTCTTATTTTCTATCCCCTTTTTAATGATTCCTAATATCCTGTTTGCTTTTTTGACCGCCGCTGCACATTGCGTGGACGTCTTCAGAGAACTATCCACGATGATTCCAAGATCTTTTTCCTGATTCGTTGTAGCTAAATTAACCCCCATCATATTGTATGTTTAGTTGGGATTTTTCTTTCAATGTGCATTACTTTACATTTATCCACATTAAATTTCATTTGCCATTTTGTTGCCCAATCACTTAGTTTTGTGAGATCTTTTTGAAGTTCAACAGTCTGCTTTGGTCTTAACTATCTTGAGCAGTTTAGTATCATCTGCAAACTTTGCCACCTCACTGTTTACCCCTTTCTCCAGATCATTTATGAATAAGTTGAATAGGATTGGTCCTAGGACTGACCCTTGGGGAACACCACTAGTTACCCCTCTCCATTCTGAGAATTTACCATTTATTCCTACCCTTTGTTCCCTGTCTTTTAACCGGTTCTCAGTCCATGAAAGGACCTTCCCTCTTATCCCATGACAACTTAATTTACGTAAGAGCCTTTGGTGAGGGACCTTGTCAAAGGCTTTCTGGAAATCTAAGTACACTGTCTACTGGATCCCCCTTGTTCACATGTTTGTTGACCCCTTCAAAGAACTTTAATAGATTAGTAAGACACGATTTCCCTTTACAGAAATCATGTTGACTTTTGCCCAACAATTTATGTTCTTCTATGTGTCTGACAATTTTATTCTTTACTATTGTTTCAACTAATTTGCCCGGTACTGACGTTGGACTTACCGGTCTGTAATTGCTGGGATCACCTCTAGAGCCTTTTTTAAATATTGGCGTTACATTAGCCTATCTTCCAGTCATTGGATACAGAAGCCGATTTAAAGGACAGGTTACAAACCCTAGTTAATAGTTCCGCAACTTCACATTTGAGTTCTTTCAGAACTCTTGGGTGAATGTCATCTGGTCCCGGTGACTTGTTACTGTTAAATTTATCAATTAATTCCAAAATCTCTTCTAGTGACACCTCAGTCTGTGACAATTCCTCCAATTTGTCACCTACAAAAGCCGGCTCAGGTTTGGGAATCTCCCTAACATCCTCAGCCATGAAGACTGAAGCAAAGAATCCATTTAGTTTCTCCGCAATGACTTTATCGTCTTTAAGCACTCTCATTTGTATCTTGATCGTCCAGGGGCCCCACTGGTTGTTAGCAGGCTTCCTGCTTCTGATGTACTCTAAAAAAACATTTTATTACCTTTTGAGTTTTTGGCTAGCCATTCTTCAAACTCCTCTTTGGCTTTTCTTATTACATTTTTACACTTAATTAGGCAGTGTTTATGTTCCTTTCTATTTACCTCACTAGGATTTGACTTCCACTTTTTAAAAGATGCCTTTTTATCTCACTGCTTTTTACATGGTGGTTAAGCCACGGTGGCTCTCTTTTAGTTTTTACTGTGTGTTTTTTTTGTTTTTTGTTTTTTGTTTTTTTTTTAGTTTGGGGTATACATTTAAGTTGGTCCTCTATTATGGTGTCTTTGAAAAGCATCCATGTAGCTTGCAGGGATTTCACTTTAGTCACTGTACCTTTTAATTTCTGTTTCACTAACCCCCTCATTTTTGCATAGTTCCCCTTTTTGAAATTAAATGCCACAGTGTTGGGCTGTTGAGGTGTTCTTCCCACCACAGGGATGTTAAACGTTATTGTATTATAGTCATTATTTCCAAGCGGTCCGGTTATAGTTACCTCTTGGACCAGCTCCTGCGCTCCACTCAGGACTAAATCAAGAGTTGCCTCTCCCTTGTGGGTTCCCGTACCAGCTGCTCCAAGAAGCAGTCATTTCAAGTATCAAGAAATTTTGTCTCTACATTTCATCCTGAGGTGACATGTTCCCAGGCAATATGGAGATAATTGAAATCACCCACTATTATTGAGTTCTTAATTTTGATAGCCTCTCTAATTTCCCTTCGCATTTCATCGTTACTATCACTGTCCTGGTCAGGTGGTCGATAATAGATCCCTAATGTTATATTCTTATTAGAGCATGAAATTACTATCCATAGAGGTGACAGAACAAGGAGTAATGGTTTCAAGTTGTAATGCGGGAGGTTTAGGTTGGATATTAGGAAAAGCTTTTTCACTAGGAGGCTGGTGAAGCACTGGGATGGGTTACCTAGGGAGGTGGTGGAATCTCCTTCCTTAGAGGTTTTTAAGGTCAGGCTTGACAAAGCCCTGGCTGGGATGATTTTAGCTGGGGATTGGTCCTGCTTTGAGCAGGGGGTTGGACTAGATACCTCCTGAGGTCCCTTCCAACCCTGATATTCTATGATTCTAAGGTTGCTTTAATTCTGTCATTTCCTAACTGTTGAGTGCTTGACTTTGCATCTTTAACATTCTTTCAGTGTAGCTTTTTTGGGAAGTAACTTCCAAATTAAAAAAAAAAAAAAGGCTGAAGAAACAACTTCTCTCACTGTAGAATCAGACTGACCTGCCCATGGGCCATCAGCAGGATTCAGCCCTTTGCAAACCCAGCCCTCTCCCACTTGAGCTGGCAGAGGGGAATAGTACAATTACTACCTCTTACTCCACGTGGACCTGTGCTAAAGGGGGATGGCACTTTGCCAGTGGTTTCACAGAAATTTGCTGACAGCAGAGGAGTCTGGAGCCTGAGAACTCCATGGTTTGATACCAGGTTTTGGGGTCGTGTACTCTAGTGGCTATAGACCATTCTGTTCCTGTACCCCAGCCTGCTTGTTACCTTTCTGCTTCTTCCCACCCTCTGGTTCCCATAACCCTACCACCATTTTCTCACTGGTCTATTTCCTGGGTACCAGAAGGGGGAGCCCTCAGCAAAGGAGAGACAGGCTCCCTGCTCTAGGTTCCAGTGGCATAGCAACAGTCAGGATGAGCAATTGCAGGGCAAGTCCAGATCAGCCCCAGGATGGAGCAGACTCACTTGGGGATGACACATAGGGGTTTTGAGGGGATGGAGTATGTTCAGTGCAGATGGAATTTAGGGTGATTTAGTGAACTTCTCAAGTCTCTAAAGTGCAAACTGAGACTTCTTCAGATGCTTGCGATTTGGCCAAATTTGGATTAATTTTTCACAGGGACAGCACAAGTCACATCCTTAACACCACAGCATCTCCAGCCAAATTTCAAGACCCTGCTGCAAAGCATGGGGGTGGCAGAGCTCCTCCATGAAATGTTTGGAAGACTGTTTTAACTAACTTCCTCCTCAGAAATGACTGAACAGTTTAGCTGAAACTTCCCAGACAAATTCAGCCGGCGGCAGACACCTGTCATGAGAAATTTCAGCCCAAAGTGTTAATGTTTGGCAGATATATACACAACTGAAAAGAAGGTCTTGTAATGGAAAGTGTTGGGTAACCTTACTCTAGCTTCACATAGAACAGAATAGGAAGATTACTGCCCCATCGAGTCCTCCTTGATTTGATGGCATCTCTGCGTACACCTTCTTGTGAGTGTTCTTGTGTGTGCTTTCCCTTGCCGCCCTTTTGGCCCTGCTGTAGAGGAGGAAACTCGGCAAGTCACCTCACCTCGCTGTCCCTCGATCAGTGTGTCAGTGATCAAGTTGGGAGTTCCTGGCTCCCACACTTATTCCTGCCTCTTAATTAGTCAGGGGGCATTGAGGTGCTTAGGTTTTGTGGGGATGGATGCTCACTTCGTGTGCTACACATTGGATAGATTGTTTTGTCAGCTGTTTGTGTTGAGGTCTGAGCCTGTTTCTGGAGCAGTCCAGATGTCCCCTCCCTGCACTTCCTTGGTACTCACTGTCACTCCCTTTCCTGCCAGGCATGCCAGACTTCCTGGAAAAACTGCACACAGCGGCTCTGAAAGCGAAGCGGATGGAGATCGAAGTGCGGGACTACATCTCTGCCAAACCCATTGAGAACAGCAGCAGCGGCGAGGGGAAGGCGAGCATGCCTGGTGCAGAGCACAAGAGCGAAGACACCCACAGCCCTGCGCAGCTCGAGTACGCTTAAGGGCTGGCTGTGCCTCCTGCGTCAGCACTCTAGCCTCTGCTCCTGGATCCACGGAGCAGGGCCGATGGGGCGCTGTGACGTCGGTGTAGCCACTGGACCTTAGTTCAGCTGTTCTCCTTTTGACTCCAAACCCCTCCTCGCTTCTGTCTTCTGCTGCATGTGGGGAGAGGGGTCTCTCCCCTGTGTGAGCCTTGTTCTGAGCGAGGCCTGGCCATTGAAACACAACGTTGTGTAATATCCTCTCGTGCTGGTGGTTTGTCCCTGGTGAGGGGATGCCCTAAAAAAACACCTGGTCTCTGTCACAGTATGGTCAACATCTCTCCCGCCTTCCCCCCTCCCCTTTGAGCTAGTGTTGGGCACAGATGCCACTGGCTCCTGAAGCTCCAGGGCAGTTCAGCTCTGCAGTGTCAGGGGTGGTGTGTAGAGAACCTTAGCCGCAGGGTTGGTGGGCTAGTCTGCAGCCAGCCCCAGATGGGTCACGCGGGTGGGGGTAGGGAGGTGGGATCTGTGTTCAGTGACACTTAAGTGTGTACTGCAGTGTGCCTCTGCAACATGAGGGGAGTGTTCCTCTGCTGGCCAAGTGCCTTTCACCTGGAGCTGCCCTGGCCTCAGCTGGAAGTGGAGAGCTGTGCCTGGCAGGGGTGTGGCTGTGCTCAGTGTTGCCCACTGGAACAGGATGATGCCTCCTGGGAAACCAGCACCGCTGCACCTGTCACCATATTTTTGCCTGTGTTTTCCTGGTGGGAAGAATGAAGGACTCTTGGCTGCATTACTACCTGTGGCTCTGGGGGCTGGTGTGGGAGAGGGACTTGGTATCACTTGGGCAGGGAGCATGGATGAGGAGGCCTGGTTCAGCTGCCTTCTTACCTCAGTGGCTTTTTATTTTGATTTTTCCCTGGGAGGGCACAGCTCCTGCTGCCGTGAATGCCCGTGCCACCATAACGAACAGAGGAACAGAAAACTGCCGGCAGCTGCCTCCTGTGCTGAGTTAGCCGCACCTCTGTCTGGTTGGATCAGACACATGCCTGCAGTCATGGCCCCTACCCAGCTTCCCTTGTGGTGGGAGAGGGGAAGCTGTCAGGATGCAGCCAGGGTGAGGGTCACTGGCAGCACTTGCTTTGCTAGGGAAGGGTCTGGAGCAATCTAGGAAAATGGTTAAACCTTAATAATAAATGAATAAGCTCTTGTAGTAATGACCGAACTGCATATTGGGTCAGGCTAATTGCATGTGTTCACCCCAGAGGTTCCTGTTCTGCAGTGTAGTCCTGGTTTGGATCTCGAGGAGAGACCAAGAGCACTCCCTGTCCTGTGTATTTCCTGTTACCCAGAGTGTACTTGCCAGTGTGTTTCAGCCTGGTTCTCCTTGTGATAAGCAGAGTTTGGGAGAGGGGCTTCTCTCCGTGTCCAGTCCCCACCCTGGGGGGAGGGGCACACAGTCCAAATGCTCTTCCAGGGGCCTGAAGCCTCATGTTTTAACAGCCCTAACTGCACCATCACAGGGAAGGACTCTCTGAATTCTCCTGTGCTGTAGGGAGCTGCTGCTTATGGCACTTGCCTAGTGGGACTCCCCTCTCAGTGCAGGAGTTGGGGGGCTAGGGCCAGAGCTTTCTGCCACTGCCCTTTCGGGATATACCTGGTTCCAGAGGAAACAGAATTCTGTGCTGATACCTCCCAGTGGTCAGGTACCCCCACCCCACTCCCTGATAACATGCGGTTTGAAGTCCCCTGTAGGACAGACAGCATGAGCCAGGTGGGCTCCCACGAACAGATCCTGCTGTGGTGCCAGAAAGCAACTCTTCCCACCTTCCCTTTCCTTCAAGGGCCTGGCTACCGCGTGGTACAGTGAGTGAGTGGGAGGGGGCTCAACCCTCAGCTGAGTGCAATCGAGGGGTGCTGTGTGTTGGAGGCCTCCTGGCTCCTCAGTTCCTGTTTGTGGCCATTGAGGTCCATTAACATAGTCACTCTGGATTTGTTACAGCTTCACTCAAACCTGGCATTTCTATGAAAACGGATGTGTGAATAAACTTACACTGGGGCAAACCCCCATGGAGTTGCAGTGTCCTTGGGCTGAGAGAGGGAATGTGGAGCTGGTGATGGGGTTGGCAGAGCAGAGCTCTCACCATGCCTCAGAGCAGCTGGAAGGAGTCAGTCGCCTCTGGCTCTGGCCAGTTGTTTATCAAAGGTATGCAGGGCCCAGCTGAGGGAGGGGAATGTGTCCTCCAAGGCAGGACACGTGAGCATGGGGAGCAACAGCAATTGGTGCACTGCGAAGCACCCCGCTTGCCAGGAGTTCTAGATACAGCCTCGTACGTGGATGGCACATGTTCTTGCATGCCAGGTGGATGGTGTCAGTTCAGGGCAACTGCACTTGTATTCCCTCTCCATGATCTGGAAGGGTATCCACTCTAGGGTCCCAGCTCCCCAGCTGTCCCCTCTTGGGCAGAGACCTGCCTATCTCTCCCTCCTGAGTGGGGTTTTTCCAGCCAGCATAGTTCCCTGCCTACACTGCATTCCACAGAAAGCAAGATAGCCTCAGCAGGCCTGCATTGCTTTTCTCGTCAGAGGCTGTAAACCGCAAAATTGCCACAGACAAGTTACCACAGGGCTGTCTCTAAGCAAGTAGACTTAAGGTAAAAACATTACCAAGAAAACATGAAAAACAATAAAGAACCTATACACATGCTAATAAGCTTACTGGAGATTTCTCCCCCCCCCCCCCCCCCCCCCCCCCCCCCACCCCCCCCCCCGGCCGCNAAGTAAGCACATTTATTCTTAAGGTGAAAGCATTACAGAGAAAACGTAGTAGAACAATTAAAGAACCTATACACATGCTAATAAGCTTACTAGAGATTTCTCCCCCCCCCCCCCCCATCTGCACAAAGGCTCTGGTCGGTGTCCATCTTTCCAACTCTTCTAGAAGGGTTGGGCCCCCTTGGGCAGAATGTCCTGCCCTTTTCTTGGATCAGAAAAAAGGCCTTGAGTCAGTTTAAACACAGGCTATTTATTCAAAAAATAAATCCAGGTTGAATCCTAGGACTGTAAGGGATCTCGAGAGGTCATCTAGTCCAGTCCCTTACACTCATAGCAGGACTAAGTATTCCTGACTGGTATTTGTCTGGCCAGCTCTTAAAAATCTCCAATGAGGGAGATTCCACAGCCTCCCTGGGCAATTTATTCCAGTGCTTGACCAAAAGCAGGCTCAGCAAAATGTGGTGGGTGGGACATGTGGCCCGACTCGGTGACAACAGATGGACTGCAGCTATAGCTTGAGTGGTATCCGTGAGAACTGAAACGGCCACATGGTTGGCCTCCAAAGAGGTGGGATGATTTCTTAGCAAGGAGAGATGGACAAGCATGGCGAAGGGTGGCCAGAGCCAGAGAAGATTGGAAGATGTGTTGTGATCGGCTCAGTCTTAATTGATGAAGGACTGACAGTCTACGCTTAACCACCCTGACAGGAAGGTTTTCTTAGTGTCCAACCTAAACCTCCCTTGCTGCAATTTAAGCCCATTGCTTCTTGTCCTATCCTCAGAGGTTAAGAAAAACAATTTTTCTTCCTCCTCCTTGTAACAACCTTTTACATACTTGAAAACTGTTATCCTATCCCCTCTGTCTTCTCTTTTCCAGACTAAACAAACCCAGTATTTTCAATCTTCCCTCAAAGGTCATGTTTTCTAGACCTTTAATCATTTATTTATTTATTGCTCTTCTCTGGACTTTCTCCAATTTGTCCACATCTTTCCTGAATACTCCAGTTGAGGCCTAATCAGTGCGGAGTAGAGCAGAATTACTTCTCGTGTCTTGCTTATAACACTCCTGCTAATACATCCCAGAATGTTTGCTTTTTTTGCAACCATGTTACACTGTTGACTTTTATTTAGCTTGTGATCCATTATGATCCCCAGATCCTTTTCCACAGTACTCCTTCCTAGGCAGTCATTTTCCATTTTGTATGTGTGCAACTGATCGTTCCTTCCAAAGTGGAGTACTTTGCATTTGTCCTTTATTTTATTTCATTCTGTCGATTTCAGACCATTTCTCCAATTTGTCCAGATCCAAGCAGGGCTGCCACCTATTATCCCGGCTTGGATTGCCACATGGGCTCTCTGCTGGGAGCCCTGCTGCCCCCAGGGTTATGGCTCCATGCTCCCGCCTGAGAGTCTGGCTGGCCCCCAGGCTCTCTTTGCTCCCTGCTCTCCATCAGATGCAAGAAGCCCTGGGCAGCTGCCCACCTGCTCCTGACTGGGAGCAGGGAGATATGGGTTTGAGGGGGGGTGTGTCACGGAGTATTGGGGGACTCAGGGCCCTGCACCCCCCGGCTTCCTGCGATTCACCATGACTCTCAGCCAGCCAGTAAAGCAGAAGGTTTATTTGGATGACAGGAATACAGTCCAAGATAGGTCTTGCAGGCACAGACAACAGGGTCCCCCTCAGTTAGGTCCAGCTTGGGGTCCCAGGGCATGCCAGCCCACCCCCCTTGGGGGGTCAGAGCCATCTCTGCCTCCCAGCCATCTCTCCACCCTGCTTCCCACACTCTGCTTTCAACGACCCCTCCCACAGCCTTTGTTCAGTTTCCCGGGCCCCGGAGTCACCTGACCTCCAACCCCCTCCTGGGTTCTCATGTTACAAGCTCAGGTATGTTCCCTCGGGCCGACTCCCATCCCCCGATGCAGACCATCCTAGTCACACTCCCCTGTCAGCATTCCCACACCCCAGCAAGAACAGTCCCAGTTCGTCACATCGTGTAGCTGGACTCCCACTGAGGAGCTGCGCAGAGCAGAGAGACCTGGATCTCAGCTGCCCACACACACTGCCCCTCTTCAGTCGATGGAAGCAGCACCGACAGAAGGAGGCTGTAAATCGACCTAACAGGTCAATTTAAGATTGTGGTATAGACATGCCCTAAATGGGTCATTGGAAAAAGACTGGCTGAGCTAGACCCCATCTTAGTGGAGAATCTATGAAGACAATGGCAAAGCCAATCAGCAGGACACTGGCACCTAGCAAACAAGGAGCCAAAGGCAGATGGATTTTCACCGCCTCTCAGGAGGGAGGCTGAGCAACATTCCTCAGCTGGAGAACAAAGGATGGGAGGTGGGGGATAAGAGCGGGGTGCTGGAAGGAATCCAGGCTCTCAGCTGGAGTCTGACTAAGGAGGTCCGACTGAGAGATGCACAGAGCTTGAACAATGTGGTTCACTAAACCTTGGCTGGGCTGTGGGCTGACCAGAAGGTCTGTGCTTTACCCTTCAGTTCTCGGTGCTACTCTAAGGACTGCCTAGGCTGGATTCCAGTTGATTAATAAACCCAGTTCTGACAACACTATGTGAGTGTCGCTGCAACTGCTAGGCGAGGTGCATTAGTCCCTGAGGAGTGGACAAGTCTCTACCAGGGTCTATCTCAGCCAAACTCACTGACTGGCACTCATGGTGTGAAGCAGGAGTGCTGGAGGTCCAGCTTAAGCAGGCAGTGAAGCCTCATGGCTTACCCTGGAGGAAGAGTGAGACCTCTGGGGGGTTTGGCACACTCAAGTGTTCTGCCTAGAGACTGTTCCAACACTGGGTGTGTAGTGCCAACCCTGTGGCTCACACTGTGATACCCTCAACCCCCTTAGTTCCTGGAGCCCTGTGGATTCCCTCCCCCAGGAATTACAATCCCAGGCCCACAGTGATACATAAATTTACTGTAATATCTCACAGCACTATGGCAGGGAATTGCCATGTCTGCCACATCTTCGCCTAGGAATGGGAATGCAACTTGGCTGGTTGACAGGCATCCTAGGGGAACCCATAGGCTTACTGGACACATTTATTCCCTGGATGGTGTTTTGGCTGTGATCTTTCATCATTTCATCCATGCAGATAATAAACATTCTGGTAGCAAGCTAGCACCCATCCTTCAAAACTCTGCAGAGTTGCTTGACCGCTGTCCTGGGGAAGTTCTCTTTTTGGAACCCGAGGGGTGGAGTTCCAACACCCCCTTTGCTGCCCCCAAACCACTGGGCAGTGTGAATTAAAATGGTGGTTGTTGTTTTTTAATTTAAATTAAGTTAAGGTTTTCTAAAAATAACTTGTTCAAAATGAATTTTGAATTTAATACAAAATATGTTAAGGCCTAAATTTATTATAATCTCTTAAAACATTCAAATAAAAAATAAATATGCTGAGTCCATGAGCCTCTATCAAAAACTCTGAGTTAAAGGCTGCTTTTCTAGATAAAGAAAGAAGCAGGGAAAGCATCTAACTTTTAAGGTCGAGCTTTATAACTATGGCACAATAGGTCATATTCTGTATTAAGAGCTGGATCCTGGGGCAGATCCCGGGGCTGTGCTAGTGGGCACAAGAGACTGGCAACGTCATCACAGGCATGGGGACCCAGCCTCTGCCTCCAGGATACACCATCATGTATCTCCTCAGGATTGTTCACTGAGATATATGCCTGTTTTAGAGCTGCTTCCTACTTCAGCCCAGATTGGCTCAAATTATGGATATTTATGACTCCATCCACCATGGAAACTTACTTTCCCGCTCATGGAAACACACTGAAGTTTTTGTTTAATAAAAATAAATTTTACAGGCAGCTTGGCACAAATCATGAGCAAAAAGTTAAGGCGTTGTCAGAACTGGGTTTATTAATCAACTGGAACCCAGCCTAGGCAGTCCTTAGGGTAGCATCGAGAACTGAAGGGTAAAGCACAGACCAGCCAAGTAAGCAAGTAAACAATCCATAGCTCGTTCCCTATTTTCTAACATACTAGAAATGTACAGTTAATAAGAATTGGTAAGTATTAAGCTATATCATTGCTTAAATACATGTATATAGTTATAGTGTGCCCTTAGAGCAAAGATGTACCAAATCTAGTGTAATGCAGTTCAGGGTCCTGGAAGCAACCAGGAGCGGGACCCACTGCTGGCCACTTCCGGGGCGCAGCGCAGTCAGTGATGCCAGGACAGGTGGGAAGCCTGCCTCTGCACCCCCACTACGCTGCTGACCTGAGGTGCTACAGGTGAGTCTGCACCCCAACCCTGTGCCCCAATCCCCTGCCCTAGCCCTGACCCCCCCCCAAACCTGGAAACTCTTCCTGCACCTCAAACCCCTCATCCCTGGCCCCAGCCCAGAGCCTGCACCCCCAGCCCAGAGCCTGCAGTCCCCATTTCGTCCCTTTCTGAAAAGCCAAAAGCTCTTCTCTGAGAGGCACCGGTGCCCAAAGGGCTATGCTGCTGCCTTCAGGCTACCTGGGATGCTACCAACCTGAACCTCAAAAGTACCTTGTGCCAGGATGGGCAGCTGGCTAGGGAAAGGACTGGGTACACTGCATGGTGGGGGTGGGGGGAGTTTTAAAAGGCAGACCTCAGGTACTCTATGGCTCAGGGGCTCCCCACAAAGCTAGCTCCAAATTCATTTCTAATAAAATGTTTATAAGGGAAGCAACAAGTGCGAGGCTCCTCCCACTACTACAATGTCCAGGTCGCCATCTCTGGCTCATTTAACCAAAGCGCCCTGTGATGTCCTGTGTGCCTAGGATGTTACTTGATACATTTGTCACGGCTGTGCCATGGCTACTCCAGCAGGTGGCAGAGCCACACTGCAGGTGTTTGGGGACCTGCCCACATTTCCTTGCTGCTGCAGAGGGTTCCAGGACAGCAAATGGTGCGTGAACTTTCCCAGCTCCTCTAGTCAGCGCAGGGGCCAGTGTTGCCAACTCCACGTAGCAGGAAGTCACCAGTCCAACCCGGAAAAGTTGATTCCAAAAGGAATCAAAAATGTCACTAAACAAGATTTCCAGAGCATTATATCTACGTGTGTGCGCCCAGGCGAGTATCATCACACAATCATTCACAATCAGCTCAATCGTGTTATAAAATCCATTCCATGCGCTCAGTCTTTTGCACACCAAGTCTATGTCATTACGCCTCAACTCAGCATATCCTCGGAAGGAATCGCGTTTCAGGGCTCTCGGGCTGAGATCACTATAATCTGCAGGCGAGGAAAAGAAGTTGGTGGAGGCTAATTAAATACTTGGCTAAAGCCAGGCGCACTTTGGAGAGAGCAGCACGTTAGCCAGAGCTTTTTTTTACCCAAATCTTCTTCTTCGCCGCTCCATAGTAGGTAGCACAGCCTGTGATGCAGGGGAAGATGTCTAAGGAAGCAGGCTGGGTGGGGGAGGCAGGTTAGCCAGCGAGGAGAGCCGCACAGATGGAAGGTGGGGTGGGAGGAGACAGGGCCATGTGCCCCAGTGGGGCAGGGGGCACGGGGCCTCCAGGGATGAAGCCGTTACTACAGGATCAAAGGTGGAGCTAGTTTGATTTCAGCTCCCCTTTACTCCTTCCCCAGGCTTGGCCTGGGATTAGCTGCCCAGTTGTTTTCAGAAATGAAACCCTGGAAGTGGGGGGATTGGGAAGGGGTCCGGCCAGCGGATTTTTGTTTTTAAATCTACTTTCTTGGCTCCCCCAAGCGCCGAGCTCAAGTCAGGCGAATGCCCCCTTCCCCCCGCCTCCGGGCTCTGCCTTTCACTCACCTGTTGGCTCAAATCCAGGCTGGCAAGAAAGGGAGGTTTGGCTGAAATTAACCAAGCCCAGCTGTACTGCGGTGTACAGTGTGCCTAGCCCCTTCTCACCCTAAGGGTCTTCCCAGCCATGGTTCAGGGGCATGGGCTGACCGTTCCTCTTGTGCAGCGTTGCTGCTGTGTGTCATTGCAAGCAGAGGGGCGCTGACGCACCCCCTGGCTGGAAGTGGTTTCCATCACATACAGAGTTCACAGTTTGGTTCCATGGCTGTCAGCACCCCCGATTGCAAGGGGGAGGTGCTCTGCTGGGCCAGGTGTCTAAGAACAGGTCATGGCCCACAGGAGAGCAGTAAAGCAGAATATGGCTGTGTCCGGACTAAACCGTGTGTGATACCGAAGATGTAGTCGGAGTGGCTGCATCAAGGACTGACTCACCAGTAGAGGTGGAAGCAGGTTTTCTATCAGACCTCTCTGCCGGGAATGAAACGAAGCATTGTGGACTGTTTACATGGAGGCCAAGGGAGAGATGTGAAGTCCTCTCCCCAGTAATTCTTGGTCTAATTTGGGGGTACTCCAGCTGTTTCCATTCTGTGGGGAGATCCCAACTCCCACAGCTTGCAGCTCAACGTTTTGTCATGGACAGACCCTGGTGGTACACACCGGACTACAAGAACATCGGGCATCCCTCTTGACAGACAGGCGCTTCCCCTTTCCCCCCCGCAGATGCTTGTAGGCAGCCACTGGGAGTCCCAGGGGGTTGCAGTGCAGAGGTGGCATCTACCCTGCTGTGATCTATGTCTGAAGGTCGACGGGTCATGGCACAAATGAGTAATATGACAAGGTTGAGAGCCTTAGCTTCTCAGGGCACAGCTGCTGAGCAATGGAAACAGGAAGGCGAACAATGGTGGGGAGGGGACGTGGGCAGGTTACATTTCCTCTCTGTGCTGTTGTGGTTTCTAAACCAAGCTGTCTTCTCGGCTCTAACAAAGGACTTGAGTGTGACAGTTAGAATGCAGGGGGCTGGTCGTGCCCGTGTGGGATGGCATTGAGAGCCCAACTTCAACTCAGGACATTAGGTAAAACTTTCAAAAGCGCCTACATCCCATTTTCAAATGTGAGCCTAAATCATGTCTGAGAATAGGATTTAGTTGCATCTGAAAATGTTCCTCCTGGTCTGTAATGGAAAGCTATGCTGGTTTCATTAAAATTCACCTTAAACCCTGATTTAGTTCAACTAGTGAAACCTCCTAATGTAGATGCACTTAAACCAGTTTAATCCCTGCTGATGTGTCTGCACCAGGGTTTTGCACCCAGTGGATTAGAGTGATATAACAGTTGAACCAGAGACACTTCCCAGTATAAGCAGGGCCCGAGCCAAGGTTTTCTTCTCCGCTCCGAGCTGCACCCCTTGCCCCTGTCCCTGCACCATCTGCTGAGCACTGTTAAGAACACTTGGCAGGTATCAGGAGCGGAGCATGTCGTCTGGGGCTCAGCATTTGGCCCCAGTGTTTGTGGCTTTGCGCAGGGACAGCCTATTGTGAGGAGCTTTCACTTGTGCCGTTCAGATAGGAAGCAGCAACTGTAACTGTTTGTGTGTGGACAGTACAGCCAAGCTGGAGCTTTAGGTCTGATGCCCTGTGACCAAGAACCTCTCATTGCCCCGGCAGGGGGGAGACAGACACACTCTGATTGTAGCAGGCGCATTGTGGAACGGTGCGTGAGCTGTGTCACGCTGGCCGCCATCAACAGCGCCGCGAAAAGTACGAACGGATCCAGTGTGTGATACCGAAGATGTAGTCAGAGCGGCTGCATCCAGGTCTGAGTCACCAGCAGAGGTGGAAGCAGGTTTTCTGTCAGACCTCTCTGCCGGGAATGAAATGAAGAATTGTGGGCTGTTTACATGGAGGCCAAGGGAGAGATGTGAAGGCAGCAAGAAAGGAGCACAGAGGCGAGCACAAAGGAGCAAAGAGAATGAACTTGGAGGGTGTTTCTAGCCAGTCCAGTGGCTAGAGGTCTGGGCCCTGCAGGGACCACTTGGCGAAGGCCCAGGGGCGGGGGCAGGGAGCCATTCACCAGCCAGCGCCAGGCCTGTACTTGTGCTGCCAGAGGCTGGTGGGTTCAGGGAGCTGATCCACAGCAGGCCCAGACAAGCCTCCTTCATGCTAAGGGCAGGTGGTGTGAGCTCCTCTGGCCCAGGCCCCGCCCCCACTCCACCCCTTCCCCCAACCCCTGCCCCACCTCTTCCTGCCCCTGCTCCACTCCCTCCCCACCCCCATTTCACCCCTTCCCCGAAGCCCCCACCCTGCCTCTTTCTGGCTTCTGCCCCCTCCCGCGAGTGACGCCAGGAGCCGGCGGAGCAGAGTGGGGTGGGCTGGGGCCGGGTCGCTCACTGCCGCCGCCGGTACCAGTCCCGCAGGCTGCTCTGGACCCCGTGGCCCAAAGCGTGGGACCCAGGGGGGGTTGCCCCGGTCTGTCCTAGGTCCATCCCAGGTCCCCTTGGGAGCGTCACATGTGACCAAGCTAGGGAAGAGCAGACAACATGCCCCCGAAAGTCACAAGCAGCCAGGCCTTTGAGAAAAAACGTAACAATCACCAGAGACGGCACCATGGACAAGCCTCTTTAAAGTCCTTCTAAGCCCTCTCTAGTTCATTGGGGTGGTGAAAACGGCTGGTCTTTGCTGACCGAGCCCTAGTGCCTGTTTGAAGGAAAAGCTCTGTGCGATGAATTCTGTGCTTAAGCTAAAGGGGACATTTTTTCTCTGAACCCGGAGGCTCAAGCCGGGGGGATATGAGGAGTGGTTAGGGCGCTGTGTCCCCTGCCCCCTGCACATTGCTAAATGAGAATGCATGACAGGTGGGTGGGCTGCTGGAATCCAGGGGCCTGCCTCAGAGGCCTATGCTGCCGCTAAGCACACACAAGCTTACCTGCTCTGCTGCCTCAGGGTTTTGGGACACAGAAATGTCCAGCGTAAGAAGTGACAATTTCCCATCACCTTGGGGAAGCTGGTGGAAAGTTCCCAGGGGCGAGTGCTCCAAAATGAGCCGTGAGATGGGGACGAGGGTGGTTCTCTGCCCTGCTAGGCAGGGCCAGGTTGGAGGCTGTAATGGGCCCTTCTGGGAATCTGTAGTGGAGGAGGAGTCTGACAGTGCTGGGCAGGGCAGCACCCTCAGCTCCCCCTGAATTGGAGAGGGGGCTGCTTGGCTCCTGGCACTGGAAATGGGTCTTTCCTTGCCCTAGTGTAACTCCACACAGGCAGCCACATTTGTGCAAACTCCTGCTGTAATCATACTGCCCCAATGCGACTGACCCTACCCAGCTCACCAACCCCCTCTGGCCTTTGGGCAGTCCCTGGCCTCTGCTAGAAAGATACATACACTACGTGGATTAAAAGCTGGGTAACGGATTGTTCTCAAAATGTAAATGGGGAATTAGGGGCGTTTCTGGTGGGCTCAATTCTCAACCCTATGCTCATTTTTATCAATGATATGCAAGAAAACATAAACTCAACCCTGATAAAGTTTGCAGATGACACAAAACTTGGGGAGTGATAAATAGTGAAGAGGACAGGTCACTGCTACAGCGTGGTCTGGATCACTCGGTGAGCTGGGCACAAGCATGCAATATGCATTTTAATAAAGTTATACATCTAGGAACAAAGAAATAAGCCAGACCTAGAGGCTGGGGGACTCTGTCTTGGGAAGAGTGTCTCAGAAAAGATTTGGGGGGTCATGGTGGATAAGCTGCTGAACATGAACTCCCAGTGTGAAGCTGTTCCCAAAAGAGTTACTGTGATCTTGGGCTGCATAAACAGGGCAATATTGAGTATGAGCAGAGAGGTAATTTTCCCTCTGTATTTGGCACCGCTGCCATCATTGCTGGAATCCTGTGTCCAGTTCTGGTGCCCACAATTCAAGAAGGATGTTGACAAATTGGAGAGGGGTCAGAGAAGAGCCACGAGAATGATTAAATGATTAAAGAAAACCTGCCTGATAGTGACAGACTCCAGGAGCTCCATGTATTTTGCTTAACAAAGAGAAGGTCAAGGGGTGACCTGATCACAGTCTATAAATACCTACAGGGGGAACAAATACTTAATGATGGGCTCTTTGGCCTAGCAGAGAAAAGTCTAACACGACCCAAGAGCTGGAAGCTGAAGCTGAAGCTAGACAAATCCAGACTGGCAATGAGATTTACATTTGTAACAGAGAGAGAACAGACAAAGAACAGCTACGCAGTGGATGTGAACTGCCAACATTTTAGCTGGGAGCCAGTGGCGGGATTGAAAGGGGGCTATCCCCGCAGGGTCGGGAGATGGAGATGGGCGTCTGCCCTTCTCAGGCTATGCCGAGGCCTTGAGCCCCCAGGGGCTGGCTGCAGCCAGGAGGTGCATTTGGCTTTGGAGGGCCCAGGATGCAGCTGTCCCTTAGAAAGGTGACAGGGGAGAGAATATCCTGCCAGGACATGAGGGGGGATTGGCTCCTGCCTGTGCAGAAGGGGGTTAGTGGCCTCTCCGGGGAGGTGCATCACCTAAGTAGGGTGACCATACGTCCTGCTTTGGCTGGGACAGTCCCTTTTTTAAGTCCTGTCCCAGCCATCCCGACTTTTTAGGCAAAACTGATCATCCGTTGGTGAGAGCCAACAGGACAAATGCCCAGTTTTGCAAAAAAAAGTGCGGCACAAACCCTAACGGGGCGCAGAGGAACATGCAGGTGGAGGTTGGAGAGTGGCATCGCCAGCCCTGAGCGGAACAGAGGGAGGGCTCGGGAGAGCAGCTCCCACGCGGGCGGGTGGCAGGGGGCTTCGGGCCGGCCCTGTGCGGGGTGCCTTTTCCTTTGGGAAAATATGGTCACCCTACATCTAACAGCAGGGGCTGTGCCCAGAACAATGGCTGCAGCTGTGCCCCCACCCCACCAGGGCAGCTGTCTCCATGCTGCCAGCGAGCTGCAGGGGTAGTTCCGCGTCAGGGCCGGGGCTCCATTCCCTGGGATTCTCCTGCAGGCATGTTGGGAGAAGGGACCCCCCGCCTGCTGGAAGAACTCAGCAGTGAGGCTGCTAGCCGGCTCTCCTGGCTCCTCCAACTCTCCTCCACCCCACCAGGAATCCTGACCTCAGGCCCTGGGGAGGGGGAGAACCCAAGTTTCCCATGTACTTATTGCTATGGCAGTGGTGTCTATGGTTAGAGCAGGGCCTGCCTAGGTGCTATTTCTGCCTGTGGGAGGGGAGTGAGAATCCAGGGAGGGCTGCTAAGGAGTGTGGTCTATGGGGAGGGCAGGTGACGGGAGGTCTGTGCTCAAGAGGTCTAGTCATGGATCAGGAAGGAGAGACTGGGGGTCAGGACTCCTGTGTCCAATGCTCTCCCCGCTTACTCTGCACCTCCATCTGCCTGATGTCACAGCTCTGCACTTGTGGAGGTGCTGTGGGACCACAGCTGAGGGGTTACAGTCCAGGCTGAAGCTGTTAACAGCCTGGCCGATCTATAACAATCCCCCCGCCCTTCCCTTCCAGCCCTGGACCCCCTCTGTAATGTGCAAACACCCCACTGCTCGCCTCTGGCTGACACGAGGCGCTGGCCCTTTAAGGTCACCACTGGTGCTCAGCAGCACAAGGGTTAACAGGGCTAGTAAGTCCTGTGGTCCATGGCTGCAGGTTGCCAATAAAGGAGAAGAGAATTCCTCCTTCCCCACCCCATTAGAAAACAATGGCCTGAATGCTGGAGCCAGGGCCTGGGCCCCTGCTAGGTGTGAGGACAGACACCCCCTCCCCCAGCAGAGCCATCCACGTAACCCAAGATACACACAGCCCCGTTGCAACAGAGCCCCATGGGGCTGGCGGCAGCAGCCGGGTGGCCAGGGGTGTTATTGGCCATAAGGTCCAGGGCGTCCGGCTGGAAGGTCCCGCTGGAGCTCTGCTCTGCTTTCTCCCCTGGGGGGTTAAACCAGTGTGGGTGGGAGGAGGTACTGGAGCCACAGGCCCAGGTCACAGATGCTGCTGGTCTTTAGCGTGAGCTTGCAGGCTGACCCCTGGCTCCCAAGCACAGGCGCTCAGCGCATTGAACCTCTCCAGTCAGCAATGTTTAGCCTGGCCCTCATGGGTCAGGGCCTCCCCCCTGCGGGGGGTATAGGGTCAGAGTCAACAGGGCTTACGCATGAGGAAATCCCATATCTTGGGGGGCAGAGCTCAGCTGGTGCCAGAGTGTCCCACCAGCAGCGGCTCCTGATTGCCAGATTCAGGCTGGATAAGTGGCATTAACGCTCCCATCCCAGGATGCAGGTCTGCACCATCCTCACTGTACAGCTGGGGAAACCGAGGCACAAAGCGGTGGCGGGACTTGTACACAATCACACTGCATCAGTAGCAGAAGCAGGAATAGCACCTAGGAGTCCTGATTTCGGCTCATTTTCTAGGCTCATAGTTACTCCAAACCCCTGTTGTGGGCTTCCATGGGGCCAGTAGCGTAGCTAGCGGAGTGCAGGGGAAGCAGCCGTTTCCCCTCAGCACATTTTCCAAAAGCCGCGCCTTAGTTAGGGGTTACTATGGTGCCAGCGGGCGGGGCCCAAGCTCCGCTCTGAAGCTTGGCCTACCGGGCCGGCGCTGGGCTCCTGCGGGCAAGGGGGGGCAGCACGCCTGGAGGAGCCATGGGGAGAGGGCGGCCCAGCCAGAGGTGTGAGGGAGGACACAGCATGGTGGACGGCGGCAGCCAATGGGGGGGCGGTGGGTGCAGCCGGAGGAGCGGGGGGGGGGAGCGCGCGGGCTGGCGGCCCGCAGCATGGCTGGCAGCCATGGGGGGGCAGCGGGTGCGACCGGAGGCGCGAGGGGGGGGCCCATGGGGGTGACACGGCCGGAGGAGCCATGGGGGGGGAGGGGCGGTGGGCCAGAGGAGCCAGCCAAGGGGGGGGGGGGTGCAGAGCGGCCGGAGGAGGAGCCAAGGGGGGCACCTTTTTTATGTTTGCTCCCCCTCCTCTTAGAACCTGGCTACGCCACTGCATGGGGCCCCCCCTACCCTGGGAGCAGAGCGCATGGCACCTGGCCTGCCAAGCAGCCTCCTGGCCGAGCACTGCTGCCCTAATGAGCTCTGGCCAGTTCGCTGGGCGGTGCCTGGCCTAGTCTCGGGTTCCTGTGTGGCCGGCTGAGCTCAGACTTGTCCCTGCTAGTGGCACAGGGCTGGGGAGGGAGCCGGCTGGTTTGCTGCAGCTGGGAACCTGCCTGACAGTTCGCACCACCTGATCACCTGGGAGTGTCCCCAGGCAGAGGCGAGGGCTGGGAGTGCTGTGCTCAGGTGCCGTCGGACTGGTCTGGGAGGCGCTGGCAGCTCCTGCCTGAGCACAGGGACTGACCCCAGGGAGCTGGGGGTCAGGCCGGTATCTCCCCTGCCCCACCGGGCTGGGCGGACAAGTCTTGCTGAGCTACTGCAAAGAAGGGCAGGGGGCAATTGGATACTGGTGCCAGCCCCGCTTTGCTGGCTGTTCTCCCTTCCCCTGCTGGCCCAACTTTCAGACCCCCCCAGGATCATGCGTGGGGGGGGGGGAAGCTCCTCTCAATGACCACCCCTGCCCCCATGGTCAGGAGGAGGAAGAACAGGACAGCCTCGCTCCTCCTGCCCCCCACATGCCAGTCATGGCCCTGGGCAGATTGCACTGCCCCAGCTCAGTGTGGGGCTGACCCACAGTTGGGGGCCTGAGTAGATAGGGATGCTCCTTGGCCGGGCTGGGCAGGTTTCCTGGGCAGTGGGGCTGATCTAGGCCAGCTGGGCCCCTCTGCAGGGCGCTTTGCCCCCCGAGGTCCAGCTGGGTGCAGAGCTGGGTGTGGTGTTGCTGGTTTGTTTTCCTCTCCCTCTGACTGAGTGGGGCAGTGCCCCGTTCCCAGGCTGGCCTCGCCCTGTTCTCTCCCACTCTCTGCCCCAAAGTGGGACGCCCAGTCACCTGCAGTGCCATGAGCGGCCTCGCCCAGTGGGGGGGGAGGGGGGAGGAGTAGGGCGCCTCGCCCCGGTACTGAGCCCCGGCCATCACGTCCCTGCCAGCTCGTCCTCACCCAGGCTCCTGCTCCTTGTGTTCCAGGCTGGCGGCTGGCACGTGGGGTGCTGGGGCACTGCCACCCTTCAGCTCCCTGTGTGTGGGGCTGGGCTAGATCTGGGCTGCAGGAATGTCAGACAGCCCGGCAAGATCAGAATCAGCTCCCGCCTCCCCGCACACCAGTTTGTGATGGGCAGAAGAGCCAGTGTTGCCCTCTACCCTGTCACTACGTCAGCACGTAATGATCCTGCTGTGAGCTGAATGCATTTCCACAGGGGGCCCGGAGCTACTTCTTACCGGTCAGGTGCAAAGGTCCTGCCTGGGCAGCCGCACGCCCCACCTCCAGCCCTGCCCTCTAGCTGTGTAAGGGGGGTGGGCTCCAGGAACCGCTCATCCCAGGAGAGCCATCTTGCTAGACTCGGGGTGCTGCACAGTCCCACGCTGGTGGGAAATCCAGACCACGAGGATGCTGGGAATCAAGGGGGTAGGAGGAGGGCACTGGGGGTGATAGGAAGCAAAGGGACAGGCCAGGGTTTGTGGGGGTGGGAAGGCTGGACTGAAGGGTGATATCAACTTGTTGGTGCATGAAGGGATGGGTCAGGAACCAATGGTCCATGGAAGATCAGGAGCCAGCGCTGGACGTAGAGAGGAAAACAAAGCCCTCGTGTCTCTAAGGGCCAAACCAGCCAGCAGCACTGCTCAGGTGCCCATGATCAGGAGGGCTCAGGTGGGTGTGGGCAGCCCAGCAAGCTGTGGAGAGCTGCAGAGATTAACCCGGAAAGACATTAGCCCACAGCCTGGAGAGCCAATGAAATCCCATGGAAGGGGCAAGGGTGACCCCTCTCCTCAGTAAGATCGGCTGGTTTGCTTTCTTGGGGTATGCCAGACACTGCAGTGCCGAGCACCATGTAAACACTGGGACAGATGTTACAGTGCACATGCCTGTCCTCCACTCTGTGTAATGAACCCCCATTTCTAGGGCTGAGACGGGTGTCAGTCGTCAAGCTCCATTCATTCCTGGGCTTCCCTGCTGATGCTGCCAATGCAGGGCCAACTAATACCGATTGTGGGGAAAGAACTGAGGCCCACCAAACTCATTTCATGCAGGCCACCAAACAGCTGTCAGGAAGTTATCTGTTCCTGCCATTTAAAATGGCCCTGCAGTTCATTCTCCTGATCCCTCTAGAGCCAGCCAGTCCCTTCACCTGGGGCCAGAGCAGAGCCGGTGCCCCAGAGGGGCAAGGCCCTGATCCCATTCCCCATCCCATGAGCCAACCAATCCCCATTCCTGGGGCTGGATCAGAGTCAGTGCCCCCAGATCCCATTCCCCACCTCTGTGATCCTGCCAGCCCCCTTCAGATCACTAGCAATTTAAAATGTCTTGTCTTTTCACTTCCCAGGCTTTTTGGCTAGGCGACCCTGGCTGTGGAGTCACTGGGCTGACTCTAGTCCAAACAGGGGGTGCTTTGCCCATCCATCTTCCTCATGGGCACACACCAGATGGCTGCAGCTTGGTGCCAGGCCTATGGGGCAAGAGGATGGGAGGTTGGGGCGGAGGTACCCTGTCTGAGCTGCTCAGGGATTCCCCATGCAGCAGGATCTAGATGAGAGTTATGGAATGCCCCCGGCCCTCACTCCCAGTGGGAACCAGGGCCACCTCAGTTGGGTCTGAGAGTAGTGGTCTTAGGCCTGGTCTGCACTTAAAATTTAAGTCACCACAGCAATGGAGCTCTGGAGTGTGAAAAATCCATCTATCTGAGCGCCATAGCTAAAGAATCATAGAATTGTCAGGCTGGACGGGACCTCGAGAAGTCATCCAGTCAACCTAGACCAGCCCTGACAGACATTTGTCCGACTTGTTTTCAAAAGCTTCCAATGACGAGGGCATTCTACAACCTCCCTTGGAAGCCTGTTCCAGAGCTTAACTCCCCGTAGAGTTAGAAAGCTTTCCCAATATCTATCCTAAATCTCCCTTGCTGCCAATTAAGCCCATTGCTTCTAGTCCTACATCCAGTGGACATAGAGAACAATTGATCCATGTCTTCTTTATAACAGCCCTTAACGTATTGGAAGACTGTTCTCAGGTCCCCCTTCGGTCTGCTTTTCTCGGGATTAAACGTGCCCAGTTTTTTGTAACCTTTTCCTCACAGGGCAGGTTTTCTAAACCTTGGATCATTTTGTTGCTCTCCTCTGGACTCTCTCCACTTTGTCCACATCCTTCCTAGGTTGTGGTGCTTGGGATTGGACACAGCACTCCAGCTGAGGCCTCACCAATGCTGAATAGAGCAGGACAATTGCCTCTTGTGGCTTACATACAACATGCCTGTTAATACACCCCAGAATGATCGTAGCTTTTTTTCACAGCTACATCACATTGTTGACTTGTTTGCATTTTGTGATTCACTCTAACCCCCAGATCCTTCTCAGCAGTACGACGGCCTCGCCCAGTTAGTCCCCATTTCATAGCGGTGCATTTGATTCTTCCTCCTTAAGTGAAGGACTTTGCCTTTGTCTGTATTGAATTTCATCTTGTTGAATTCAGACCAATTCACCAAGTTGTCAAGGTGATTTTGAATGTTAAACCTGCCCTGTGCTTGCAACCCCTCCCAGCTTGGTCTCATCTGCAAATTTTATAAGCAAACTCATTACTCCATTATCCAAGTCATTAATAAAAATATTGGATAGTACCAGATCCGGGACTGACCCCTTTGGCATGCTGCTAGAGACGCCCTCCCAGTTGGACAGCAAACCGTTGATAACTACCGTGCTGTAGCCATGCTGACCTAAACCCGATGTAGTCAATCCACCCCGTCAGTGCTGTTGCTATGCCAACCTAACCCTGGGGTAGCCACTCCACCCCCGTCAGCACTGTCACTATGCCGACCTAACCCTTGGGGTAGCCACTCCACCCCCGTCAGCACTGTCTCTATGCCGACCTAATCCCGGTGTAGACAATCAACCCCCCTGAGTGCCGTAGCTGTGTTGATCTAACCCCGGTGTAGACACAGTTAGGTTGATGGAAGAAGGCTTCCTTGGACCTAGCTACACTCGCTCGGGGAGTGGGTGTTCCCACACTGATGGACAGCCCCCTTCTGTTGCGGCAGGCTGTGTCTACACCATGGGGTGATGCCAGCAGAGCTACGCTGCAGTGGTGTAGCCATGGCAGGGCCCTCGTGGTTGTGTGCGGTGGTGCATTCTCCAGGGACAAGCTGAGTTGCAGACCCACGGTGAGAACTGGGAGTAGCCAAGAGTCACAGTCTGTTTCTCCCCACCCCACTTGGCGCACGGGGCGGCCTCCCCTTGCCAATGTCTCCTGCGCCCATCTCAGCTCCCGGAGTCCTGGGCTGCCCATGGACAGTCTGAGGGCAGGTGTCAGTGCGCAGCATGCTGGGGAGGAACAATGGAGCTGACCGTTCAGATCGGCCTCCTGCACAGCAGCATTTTATCCCCAGGTCCATCCCAATGCAGCGGCACTTCTGGACTGTCCTGGCTGGCCCCGCCAGGGCTGCCGCAGCTGAGGTACAGAAACTGAGCACCTGGGCAGGTTTTCCAGGACAGGTGCGTCAGAAAAGGGCCGATCCTGAGAGAAGCGGGCCGGGTGGCCGCCCCTCCTCCCCCCACACTCTGGGCGGGCGGCTGTTCTGGGGGGGAGGTCAGCAGGGGCAGTGTCAGGAGGAGGAGTGATGAACACCTGTGAAGCACACTGGGGCTTTGAGCTGCCTCTTCCCTCAGGCCTAGCTGCTTTGGGGGAGCACCTACAGCCTGAGCCTCCACGCCACACAACGCAGCCCAGGCTCCCTGCCCCGAGGTGCCCCTCCCTGCTCCCGCCGCACGGACTCTCCTGAAAGGCCTTGTCAGCTGGCAGATCTGGCCTGTGTGGGGGCTGACCCTGCCCTCTGGCTTGGGCACAGGCTGTGCCCTCCTGATCCTCCCCCCACAGCCCATCACAGCCAAATCAGCTGCATCCAAATCCCCAGCATTCACCCTGCAGAGAATCCCTTGGGTCTCCAGCCAGGCCCGACACCCCCACTCCACCCCCTTGGCGTGAGGCCGGGGCTGCAGCCCGTGAGGCCAGAGGGAGGCTTGTGCCCTGGTGCCTGGGAACAGGAAGAGGCTGGGAGGTGGCACGGCTGGAGCATCGGACACCTCTGGCAGGGGCCCAGCTGCCTGCCCCACATTCACCCAAACTGGGGCAGCAGCAGGGAGGAGGCACAGAGGAGGCAAACAGAGAGGAAGGGAAGCGAGGGAGCCGGGGGGGTTCTGTCCCCCATGCACTGAGTCAGCCTGTCCGCAGCGTGCTGGGTGCTGCTCCCTCCCCCCGCCCCCCCCCCAGCCTGTCCTTATGGCTCCTTCACTGGGTTCATGGCAGCTTGAGAGGGCAATTCAGGGGGCCCCTGCCTCTCCCCCCAGCCCTGAAGATGTAAACGATTTGGTTGGGATACAGAAAAAATGGATTTAGTCAGTTTCAATCATTTCTGAATTGAAATGCAGACAAAGAAATGGGTGAGGGCCAGGGCAGCTTGTACCAGGGGTACCCCCCAGTGCCACAGCGTGGTGGACCAGGGTCATTATCCTCATTTTATAGAAGGGGAAACCGAGGCACAGTCTCCAAAGTCACACAGCAAGTCAGTGGCCGAACCCAGCAGCCATGATTGCCAGTCCCCACCCCCCATATACACTAGACCCCCACTCTTCTCCCAGAGCTAGGAACAGACCTCAGGAGTCCCGGCTGCCAGTCCCCCATCCTGCACTAAACAGCTGAGGTCAGCCCTATGCCGGTGAATCTTTCCTAGTTTATCTTGTGGGTCTTGGCTCCATTGTGTTTGCCCCTTGGAACAGCTCATATGTGTTAGTTACACAAGGTAAAAAACACAGCTTTCGTAGTAGTGAAGATAAGGCCTATAGGAAGTGACATTAGCTATCTATCTATTGCATCCAGCACCATGGTATCTCTTTAAGCTGGTTGTTAGTGTACATGTGAAGGGACCATATATATCTGAGGTGTATGGGAAAGAACTCCTTGGAAGCCATTAAGATTTGTGTCATGCCCTCAGGGTACACCCCGCCAATGAGAGTTTGCCCTGATGATGCAAACTCTCCTTCCCATTAGGTGAGTGTGTTTTCACTGAACATCCTGCCAGAGCTCTGCAAGAGTGGGGTGGGTGGAACACAACAGACCTGGGTGTCTCTTACTCCGGGGGGGAATTAGGTGCCTAAAAAGTCTGCACACAATCATTTAAAATTCTGCATATTTTATTTGTCAAAATAACACAATATAATCAGGCCATTTTCAAGTCTTTGCTGACAAGTCTTTTGAAATAAATGACTAAATCACTTTCAGGTAGAAACTGGTCCCCCTGCACCGGGAATTTTCCTCTCTGTGGCATGGAACTGCTGTGTCCTCTCACCCCTCTGCAGCCCCACGGTGATGTTGCCCCGTCTCTCCAGGTTTCAGCTACATCTGGAGGCCATGAAGAGTTTCGACCCTCTGTGTGAAACTCCCTCCCTAAGGCTGGTCATCAAAGAATGTATTGTCTTCAATATCTGCTGCAAGGCTATTTGACTTGGGTGGGTTCCTCTCGAAGCCACCTTGGCCCTGCCTACCTACCCATGCCCCTTGTCAGCTTCTGACGGCCTCCTCCTTCCCTCCCTCCAGTGTGTGTGCCACAGAATGGGAGTGGCCACATTGGCAGCAGCGGCTGGGGCCCGGTGAGACACCTGGGGATATACGGTAAGTGGAGGTTGGAATGACTCAGGTTGTTTTGCTTTGCTTGATTTAAACCCGCCCCAGTAAAGGTGACTCCCCTGCTTTTCCCACCAGGCCTAGCAAGTGAAAACCACGACCTGGGCCTGTAATTAAAAAGCTCATCATCATCATCATCATCATGCCAAGGTAAATGCTACAATCACCAGCTCCAAAGCAGCTGCTACCCCTGGGGGCCTTGAACTGCTGGCCAGGAGCCCAGGAGTCTGTTGCTGGGGCTGTTCCCTGGAGCCGTGGTGTGGAACAGGCCCATGGTTCCCATTGCTGCAGCACCTGTGGGGGAGGGAACCAGCGCACATGGACATGCAGGATAACAACCGATTCCTCCCTCCTAGCCAGCGTGTGGCTGTGTTCTTCCCCCACACCGGGTTGCCTGCCAATTCCCCCACCCACAAGCCTTTAGGCAGCTGATTAGGAACCTGATCCTGATGCTCTTAGTCACTCCTGCAGAATGGGGCCCCTACATTGACTAGGGCAGTAGTTCCCAAAGTGGGGACCCCAGGTCCCTGGGGGTCTGCTGTGGGTAGGGTGACCGTACATCCCGTTTTGGCCGGGACAGTCCCTTTATTAGATCCTGTCCCTGCCGTCCCAACTCTCATCAGTTGGCAAGAGCAAACGGGACAGTGGCCCAGTTTTGTCAAACAAGTGGGGTGGGACCCCTAGCTGGGCACAGAGGAACAGGTGGGGTGGGGCCCTGTGCTGGATGGAGGGCTAGGGAGAGCCGCTTGGGCCAGCCGCCCCATCCCACGTGCAAGGGGGCAGGGAGCCTCGGGGGGTCCCATGGGCAGGTGGCAGGTGGGCTTGGACTACCAGCCTCGTAGACAGTGGGAGGGCTCAGACCACCAGCCACGCACGTGGATAGAAAGGGGGCCATGGAGGTGGGAGGGGGCTCACGGGCAGCATGGGGGCTCGGAGGCCTGCCGGCATGCCAGGTGTGTGTGTGTATGTGCCCTCAGGCCAGCCCCAGGTGCAGTTGTGAGGGGGACCTCAGCCCGGCCCTGTGTGGGTGGGAGGCAGGGAGGGCTTGGGCCAGTCCCATGGGGGGCGGTCAGAGGGGGAGAGCTCAGACCAGCCTGGGGATATCCTGTTTCCCCTTTGGGAAAATATGATACCCCTAGTTGTGGGTTATGCGGGGGTCTGTCCCTGGAGCCAGGGCCATGTTCCGGCACTTTTGCTGCACGGAGGATGCTGTTTTGTTCTCAGAACGGTGTCTTCCTCCTCCGAGCATGACCTTGCACACACTGTGCGTGAGCGATCACCTTGCTGGTGGGGAGTTGGGTAGCACCAGGAACGAAAGGGAGCTGGGACAGTCAGTCAGATGCCAAAGATGTGGAGAGCAGTTTGGGAAGCTCTGGGCTAGGGAATTCCTGTCTCCATGAGAGGTGACAGTGGCCAGGTCAGCGTCCCTTTGGGGGTGTGCGCCATGGTGGTGGGGGTAGAAGTTATTTGTTGTACTTAGGGGACCATTAGATCACCTAATTGGACCTGCTTATAGCCCAGGTCTTAGATTTCAGCCCGTGAGCCCTGCACCCTGCCCAATCATGGCTGAGCTAGCGCAGAGTGATGTTGGGGGCATGTGCAGAGACCCAGAAATCCAAGTGCGCCTGATGCTTGGCTGCCTGGGGCCTGGGCCCCCTATTCCCATGGAAAGTCCCAGAAGACAATTGCTTGGACATTTGGTACCTAGCAAACGATGACTCTGGATGGCCCAGCCTCTGCAACAAGCCAGCTGGGTATGAGCAGCTGGAGAACAAAGGGCTGAGGAGGAGGCCAGGTGGGGCTGCTGGAAGCAAGGAGGTTTCTGGACTTGGGGACTGACCCAGATGGACCATGCTGTGCCCTGCTATTCGCCATGGTAACTGAGGTCTTTCTATGCTGTGCTCCAAACATCTAATAATCCCAACTGCTGTTCCAACGCTGGCCAAAAGTCACTCCAGATTAAGGAAACTGGGGGTGCATTGCTCCCTTTCAATGTTCAAGTCTCCCTCTGGTGTCCGATCCAGGTGGACTCGCTGCAGGGAGCTCATGGTGTGACGTGGCATGCTGAAGGCTCCGAGAGTCGGTTCCAGGAGGTGGTGAAGCCAAAGGGCTTACCCCAGTGAGAGAGTTTGACCCTAAGGGGGCTGACACACTGAAGGGGGTCCTCCCAGGGACTATTTCAGAGCAAGGGCACCAGAACAGGGGGATAGGGGGCCATGGTCCCCCACTTTTTACCAGCTGTAAGAGCGAGTGACAGGGGGTGGGGGCAGAGAGGAGCAAGCAGGGTCCTGGGGGGAAGAGGTAGCTTGGGAGTGGGGCCTCGGGGGAAGGGGCAGTGTGGGGACAGCACCAGACCTGGGGGTCTGTGACAGGGCCTGTGTTCTGTCTCCCCATTGCTCTGCTCTCGGGGCCTCTCACAGTTTCTTGACATGCTGCCTATTGTTCTAAGTGATGTTAAAGGCACTGGACGTGGGGGCTGAAGGATCATGAGGATTATAATCTCTCTAGGCAATAGAGAAGCATTTACATTTGTGTTGCCAGCAGACCAGCCAGAGTCACATTTTCTAGTGTGTCTCTAACCAGCCACTAAAAAACACCTGAAATTTTTCATCTCCCCTGGGTTTTTGCATGTGTGGAAGTTCAGCTGTATGTGTGCAGAGCCAGCACTGTGGAGACCGTGGATGACCTCGGTGGTTAGTAACAGGCTAGGGAGCATCTTGCTTCCTGGCTGCCATCTTGAGTCTAACACCGATTAGTAGGGACTGAAAACGGTTTACATCCAAAGACTTTTCAGTGACGGGTGATGAGTTTGGTGGATCTCAGCCCACCTCCTAGTGCACACAATATAAATTTGCCGCCCCTGATGACTCATGGGGTGCCCAGGACTGTGAGTTACCTTGTTATCCCCATGAGTCCAGCGAGAGGGAGTCTTGCTTGTGCTTAACTGGGTGTCAGCTCCCTGACTCCACCAGCCCATTAGCCACCCAGGCACTCTCCTCTGGGCTCTGCCAGCCTTTGCTTTGCCTTGCAGGTTAACAATAGGTGCACCCATCCCTGAGCCTCTTTGAAGCATTTCCCTGTTGTGGCCAGCCCTTTATCCCCTGAACTCTCACAGAAATACCAGGGATGGATCAGTGTACACACCTGCCTGTCTGATTCAGCTCAGAATCAGCATCTTGCTTAATATCACAGCACTGAGATATATTAATAGTGACAACAAGAATAAGTTTATTACCAAAGATTCAAGAGCTAGTGAGTGAGGATCATGGAAACTAGAGGGCTACATATAAAACAAAATAATAACACACAGTCTAGAGACTTAACAGGCCAATCTTCTATGTAAAGAAGTTCATCTCATCCCAAATGTCTTTTGCAACATTTCAGCTAAGGCTGGTTGTAATCCCATTGTCATGAATGTAATCGCACTGCCCGCTTACTTTCTAGGTGGAGGATAAAGAGGGGTTGTCCTTGCCTTCTCCTTATATTGCCCCAAAGTTCATTGTCTGTTCCCAGAGTCAGACTAACCCCTCCGCCCCCCGACCCACCACCGTGTCTGATTCTCCGGAGTGCTGGCTCCCTGTTGATTTTGTATCCCAGTGACTCTCCATTGTGTTAACGTACAGTGCTTCATTTATACGCCAGAGGGATAGGAGAATAAACATCTTCTGTCTGGCAGAAAACCTGCTTGTTGAGTCTGCCTTGATGCAGACGCTAAGAACATATTTCCAGTACCCATACGTAACTCCTTACACAGTATCTGCATATACATTTCACAATGCTAGTAATGACCAGTGTGGCTCTGGTTTCCATTTAAGGCGGCACACAATATTCTTTGGTGAACCAGAATATACATACGCGATCAGGATATTCTTGTAACCCCCTTTCTAGCTGGCATTGAGGGGTTCAGGGGTCACACCACCCCAATAATAATACAACACAGCCCCTTTCAGCCATGGAGCTCAGGAGAATTCCACCCCTGCAGAAGCAGCTGGGTGGGGGAAGGGATTTGCCCATGGTGACAATGGCTGGCTCTGCTTGGGAGAGGCGATCTTTTGGCTCAAAGTGTTGCGCTTGGGAGGAGCCTGTTGATTTCTATCCCACCCCTGGAGACTCATGCGGGCACAGTGGCTGCTCACATGCAGTGTGGGGATAATTACAGGCAGGGACAGCGGGGTTTGTGCCATATATTAATACTTTGATTGTTTGCTTGGGGCATTTTGGGGATCGTTCTGTGGGTTAGGTGCTATAGACTGGCTGATGAAACAGTCTGGCTTGGTTGTCTGCTCACGGAGTATGGGCAGTGTCCCACTCCTGTGCCCTGCTCCTAACTAAAGGGGAGCAAGAGGGCAGAGGTGCTGGAACTCAGGAGATGGAGGGGGGGCTGCCTCACCCACTGGCTGGAAGTGGTTTCCATCATATCCAGGGTTTACAGTTTGGTTCAATGGCTCTCAGCACCCCCACTGTACAAATTGTTCCAGCGCCCCTGCAAAAGGGGCACGCAGTTCAGTGCTTGGCCTCTCAGCTGAGCACACATCGTGGGGTTAAATCAATGCCCACTGTGGTGGTGGCTTTAGAGATGAGGACACATGTCCACCAGGCACTGGACTGAGACCCAGAAAACTCATCGCACAGAAGCCACCCCAAAGCTGCCAGCCAGCAGGACTTTTAAGTGTTAATGGTGGAGAAGCTTCATATGGGTTGAAAACAAAACCTGGGCTCTGGCTCAGTTCAGACCTGGATCTGGGAGCAAATCTCATTGTGGCTCCTATTTGTATGATTGACCAAACCGGTCCCCTGGATGCGAATGCCCCAACTGAGGTGGTGTCCTTGGTAAACCCCTGTGTTTGCTAGGAACGGGCTGAGACCCACCAGAGGTTCTCACTGAGTGCCAAGCTCTATACAAGATGTATGTTTCAGTGGGAATGGGCAGGAGCTGGGCGTCATCACCTCCCCTCTAAAATCAGTCCTCAGCAGGGTATTTTGGCTTCTTGCCTGTATCATGCCAGGTCACCGTGGTTTCCCCACCTTAAAGCAGAGCAATTAAAAACCTTTGGCTCTCAGTGCAAAAGGCACACAGAGGCAGAATTAGGAGGCTCCCAGTACGTCTCATGCTGCAGCCACATGGGTGGGAGATGCTGATAATTAGCAGCTGGAACACTTGGCTGGTGGCTCCGATCTGAATGCCGTGGCTGGTCCCACGGGATGTCTCCAGGCTGGCTGGGTGGCTCATGCCCTGTGTGCTGATTTGTTTGTAGGTGAGTTTTGTGCTCGGGATGGGTGCCTGATTGGCAGCCCCAGAGGGCAAAGGCCTACATTCCTAGATCCATGCATATCCCACACTGCCCCTGCCAATGTGTCTCAGCCCCGCCTGGAAGAGTGAACTGTTTATCTCCAGTACAGTACGCGCAGCAGTAGCACCATATTTCTGCACCTGCAGCCATATCCCTCAATCCTGCACTTGAGTCAAATCCTTGAATTATCCCCCAGTCATTGGCAGTAGCAGCACAAACTCCCTGCCGTGGAGAGGACACTTCTGGGGCCATCAGAGAGTTAAATAGGGTTACCATCCGTCCGTATTTCCCCGGACATGTCCGGCTTTTGTGTCTCTAAATAGCCGTCTGGGAGGAATTGGTAACAAGGTTAAAATGTCCGGGGGGGGTTTTCTCCCTTGCCTCCCTCCCTCCCTTCCATGCAGAGTGCAGCTGCTGATTGGGCGGCTGGGCCGATTGACCCACTCCCATTGGCCTCCAGCAGCCAGAGCCCTCCCCTGCTCCCCCCTCCTTCTGTCTGCAGCCCTGCACACCCACCCCCTGCCCCAGCCCGGAGCCTGCACCCAGCACCCAAACTCTATCCCAGAATCTGCAGCCCCGTGTAACACACAAACCGGCCCACCGGGCAGCGTGTTTTGCAAACACGTGGAGCCAGAATGGTAAGGGGAGTCCGGGGGGGGGGGCAGTCAGGGAGCGGGGGAGTGTTGGATGGGTCCCTGGCCTCCACCTGCCACCCCCCCTTCTGCGCATCCCCCTCCATGGGCCCCCCCTCTCTGCCTGCCTCTCCCTTGTCTGCTTGTACTGCCAGAGCCAGCAGCAACTGCTGTCTGCTGCCCCTGGGTCCTAGTGCCCCCATCCACTAATGGGAAGACAGGCTGCCCTTACCCTGCCCGTCCACCCTAGCCCTGAGCCTCTCCAATGCCCCAAACCCCTCAGCCCCAGCCCTCATCCCCCCACACCCTAATCCTCTGCTCCATCCCTGAGCCCCCTCCTGCATCATGAACCCCTCATCCTCAGACCTACAGCCCTCACCCCTGCATCCCCTCCTATCCCCAAACTCCCTCCCAAACCCCCTCCCCCCTTCCCACACCCCCCCCTCCTGCCCTCAAACTCCCTCCCAAAGCCTGCACCCCCTCCCTTTGCACTGCCTCCCACCCCCAAACTCCATCCCAG